>NC_135175.1:3750000-4050000 GCF_041146795.1 Maylandia zebra | reverse complement strand
TGGGATGCTGAAAAGCCGAAACGGCCCGGACCTTGTCTGGCAAAGGAGCCACACCGTCAGCGGAAATGTGGTGGCCCAAGAAATCCAGAACAGGCAACCCGAACTGGCAGGCTGGTTTTTTTTACATGGTAGAAATCTGCTGCAAGGACCGAGCGGTGCCATCTAAGGACTGGATGCCACTGGAGGTGCCTAGAAAGGACGTTCTCAATCTGAAGGCCACCTGTTTCCTTGGAGGGTGGTAGGATACAACGATTTGCAATTTTTTTTTTGGATTAACGCTTTTTCTGAGATCTCAGGACACTTTATGTTGTTACTTTTTTCTTTTTTTGGGTCAGATCTGATTCCACTTAACACAAAAAACTGATGCATCAAAAAAGCAAACCAGTGACTAAAGACAATTAACACTTACTAAGAACACTGAATACTAAGTGCACTGAACTGAAATGGACAGCCTACCTAATACATTTACGGACGCTTTAAGTGATATATTGTACATTGTTGAGATTTACATGTTTGAAATGGTCTAAATGTTTTGTTCATATCTATGTTTTGGAGCATTTAAATATTGAATACACTCAAATCACTTTTCTCCCTTTAAGTTGTTGTCAGTGTCTCATTCTGAGTGGAGGGATATTCCTTCTTTAAGTTGAGTTACCACTGCCAGTCTCCTTATGATCCTAACTGAACCCAACAAGAGTAGATTCTCAAATATTGTTTTTTTTCCTTGACTTTGTATGACAGATTACTGTGGATTTGACTGATTTTGGACTACTCAGTTAAAAAGGGTGACAACTAGTGGCGAGCCAGCCAGGAGATTGGCATAGTGGTTTTACCTCCAACTCATATGACACACTGAGTGATATGTTTATTTTCAAAAATGGCACTTGAGCTTTGTGAACGCTTTAGAGTTGATAGCCAGAAAACCCTGCTTATTACAGGTATTGAAAGACATCGCAGTGAACATGATATAACTAATGTTTTTGAAGTCAATGGTAAGATCTCTAACATTGTCAGGGTCCCTGATGAGCCACATCAGCCCGAAGGCAGAACACTTATAGTGTATGAGTCTGAACAGGCTATCTTAAAGATAGACCCTTCCACCTTAGGGGAAGTTGTCAGCCCTGTAGTCCCTACAGTGAAATGGGTTTCCAAAACCGTCAGAGATATCACCCAAGAAGAAATGGGCAAGGAAGTGGCCCATAGATACCTGAAGGAACTTGAGTTTATGGGGGGCAGTGGGAGGGCAGGCTTCCTCAGTATTTTCCAAGGCGAGTTTCAGGCCAGCCCTACCCCCCAGATTGAGACACGATCACCCGTTGACCATAACGTTAATACGACAGCTGACATCATTCCCAATACTGATTCAAGTGAACCCATAGAACCCACAAGTGCTTTCAGCCCACATACTGACACTTTTGCTGGTCCAGTACATGTAGACGAGAGCATCTACAACCCTTCGCATATTCAGAAAGTAGTGGTTGAACATGTTATTCGTAATGAGCCAAGTCACACACCCCTTGCTCATGCTAAGATACGTACCTTCTCAGGCCGACTTCCACGGCCCAACGGTGAAGTCGACTATGAGACATGGCGTACCCAAGTCGATCTTCTAGTCAGTGACCCTTTTCTGACTGATGCCCTCAAAGTGAGGAAGATACTTGAGAGCTTACTTAGCCCTGCATCTGAAATTGTAAAGCCTCTGGGGGTCACTGCGACACCAAGCACTTATGTCACTCAGCTTGATTCAGCCTTTGGAGTTGTTGAGGACGGTGAAGAGCTTTACATTGCCTTTCTTGGCTCGAATCAAAACAGCGGAGAAAACCCATCTGCCTTCTTGAACCGTCTTCAAAGCCTTCTCACACGAGTCATTTCTAGAGGGGGAGCCCCTCCTACAAATGTAAATGAACTGCTTCTTAAGCAATTCATTAGAGGTTGCTGGGACCAAAGCTTGATAATAAGTCTCCAGCTTGAAGCAAAAAAGAGCTTTCCACCCTCATTTTCGGAGCTTCTCCTCATGTTAAGGACTGAGGAAGAGCGTTGTTTCACCAAGTTGGACCGCATGAAGAAACATTTGGGTGCAACAAAAGCTGCTGCACATGCACACTCAGTTTTTAGTATGCCCACCTTTGGCCAAAGCGCCACTTGCGACTCCTACTCCAACCGACAGTGAAGCTGTGAAACTCGAACAAAAAGTTAATGAGCTCACAAAGCAAGTTGAACAGTTAACTTTAACTCAAAGGCCAAGGAGCACTGCCCCAAGTACTGAACCTCTTGTAAGCGCTAAATCCAAATCTGTGGACCCAAAACCGAATGAAACTGCCAAGCTTGAAAGTCAAATAGCCGAGTTGACCAAACAAGTCCAAATGCTTGTCCAAAGCCAAAGACATTCAACCAAACCTGAGAAATATGAGCCCAAAAATTCTCTAGCTGTCAACACCAGAAACTCACAGGCATTTGCTAAAGTTCCTGGCACACCTAGGGCATGGTTTTGCTTTAAGTGTGGGGAAGACAATCATATTGCAGTAAGCTGCACAAATGACGCTAATCCCACACTTGTCCGAGAAAAGCATGCAGAGTTAAGAAAGAAACAGGCTGATTTTGCTGCACGACAGGCCACAGCCCCGTTTGCTTTAAACTAGTGGCAGCTCCTGTCGTGGGACACCCAGGAGCTGAAACCCTTGATTCCCCCAGTCCCGAGACATTAGCTTGTGGTCCTGAAGTGCAAATCACAGAACCCACTCAACCCATAGACAGCCTAGATCCTAACTTCCTCTTCCCTCAAGGTCTCATAGGCCCACGCTGTGCAGCCTCAGTACTTGTTGACGGGGTACCCTGTGAATCCATAATGGACTCAGGCTCACAGGTTACGACCATTTCTGAGTCTTTTCACAAGATGCACCTTTCCCACCTTCCCATCCAGCCAATACATGCTCTTCTTGAAATTGAAGGAGCAGGAGGGCAAAACGTGCCATACTTAGGTTATGTTCAGACTTGCATTACATTTCCCGAAAACATTGCAGGCAAAGAACAACAATTAGCTGTCTTGGCCCTTGTTGTTCCTGAGTGTCACTTTAACAGTAGAATTCTGCTGTTGATAGGGACAAATGTGCTTTTACGGGTTTATGGACAGTTAGTACATCAAGATGGTCCCAAGTTCATTCGTAAGCTACACTCTAAGCAGTTTGCAACGATCCTTCAACATGTTGCCCAAGTACAAAGAAATGATACTCATTCCTGCCCTGTCATGTTGCATAGCAAAGGGGCAGTGACAATCCCTCCAAGACACAAACAATGCCTAATGGGAAATGTGAGGTTAAGAAAGAACAACCGGAACACAAGTTTTGTTCTTGAGTCGCATGAGCAGTACAAGTTACCAGGTGGATTACTTCTTGAATCGGCTTTAGTAGACATTCCTTTTAATTCCAGCAGTAAAGTGCCTGTCATTGTACACAATGTTAGTGAACATGCTGTTACGTTGCAGTCAAATAGCATTGTCGCTCAAGCTTGTGCAGCCCAATACGTTTCCCCACTAGCATCGAGTCAAACTCGGAATCCTCCAAGTCAAAATGAACCAGACAGCGACAACCTCACATTCAACCTTGATGATTCTCCAATCCCAGAGCAATGGAAAGAGCGAATTCTGGGAAAACTGAGATCCATCCCTGAAGTTTTTGCTCTCGATGACATGTCCCATGGCCACACCACAGCTGTGAAGCACCAAATCAAATTGAACAATGAAACACCTTTCAAAGAGCGGCCAAGGCCCATACACCCAAGTGACAGAGAAGCTGTCAAACAACATTTAAGAGAATTACTGGATGCAGGCATCATTCGAGAGTCACAAAGTCCTTTCGCCTCACCAATTGTTTTGGTAAGGAAAAAGAATGGCTCGATAAAGCTATGCATAGATTACCGTAAACTAAATCTAAGAACTATTCGAGATGCATATGCCCTGCCAAATATTGAGGAGACATTCACAGCTCTGAGTGGAGCTAAATGGTTTTCGGTCATGGACCTTAAGTCCGGTTACTATCAGGTGGAGGTAGCTGAGGAGGACAAGCCTAAGACAGCCTTTGTGTGTCCTCTTGGCTTCTATGAATTTAATAGGATGCCACAGGGTGTTACAAATGCCCCAAGCACCTTCCAACGCCTGATGGAGAGGTGTGTGGGTGACCTCCACCTCACCGAAGTGCTTGTCTTTTTAGACGACCTGATTGTGTTCTCAGACACATTAGAAGAGCACGAATCCAGGCTAATGAAAGTTCTTACTCGCTTGAGAGACTACGGTCTTAAATTATCCCCAGAAAAATGCCACTTCTTCAAAACATCTGTGAAGTATTTAGGGCATGTTGTGGATGCTCACGGAGTCCACACCGATCCCGAAAAGATCTCTGCTCTGAAATGTTGGCCGCGTCCATCTAATTTCAAAGAGCTTAAATGTGTTTTAGGCTTCGCTGGATACTATAGGCGTTTCGTTGAAGGGTACTCCAAGATAGCCAAACCGTTGAATCGTCTCACTGCCGGTTACCGGCCACCGAAGAAGAGAGGCAAGATTTACAAGAGAGAACCACCCAGACTTTCTTACAGTCCCACTCAGCCTCTCGGGGAACAATGGACTCATGAGTGTGAAACCTCCTTCCGAACAATAATCGAAAAGCTGACTTCTGCACCAGTTCTTGCTTTTGCTAACCCACAACTCCCCTATGTATTGCACACGGATGCTTGTCGGGATGGGTTGGGAGCTGCGCTCTATCAGGAGCAAGAGGGGAGGCTGAGAGCAGTTGCTTACGCTAGCAGAGGGCTTTCTAAGAGTGAACAGAACTATCCCACACACAAACTTGAATTCTTAGCCCTCAAGTGGGCTGTGTGTGAAAAGTTCAATGACTACCTTTACGGTTCTAGCTTCACAGTCGTGACCAACAATAATCCGCTAACTTGTGTTTTGACAACTGCGAAATTAGATGCGGCAGGACACAGGTGGCTGGCTGCCTTGTCTACTTACAATTTCAATATTAAGTACATGGCAGGTCAAGCAAACAAAGATGCTGATGGGTTGTCACGGCGGCCTCAAGAGCCTCCTCATGAAGATGAGGCATTTGTCAAAGAAAAAGCTCGCATTGATGACATGAAAGAACGTCTCATTAACATGCCACACAATCTTGACCATGAAACGTTTTCTGCCTTGTGTCAGCGTCACTCAGTGTCATGCCATTCAGAAACCCTCTCAGTTGTCGAGAGTCTTGCTATTGACCCCAGCTCAGTCACTGAGGTTTATGGAGAAGACATCTTACCCTCAATGACAGATGCTGATTGGTGCGCTGCACAAAAGGATGATCCTTCTCTCGCTCGTGTTATAGCCCTGTTGAGAAGAGGCTTGAAACCCAGCCCCAAAGAAACAAATCTTGAATCGTCAGATGTTAAACTCCTTCTGAAACAATGGAACAAACTCGAGCTCAGTAATGGCGTGCTTTACAGGAAATTCAATGACAAGAGATTCCCTTGTGTACCAGTTAGTACTGCCCCAAAAGTACCGTGACAGAGCCCTGAAAGGTGTACATGACGAGGTTGGTCACCTCGGGGTTGAGCGTGCCTTACATCTCGCTCGGGCAAGGTTCTACTGGCCACGAATGGCTCAGTCCATTGAAGAGAAGTGTAAGAAATGCTCACGTTGTCTCATGAGGAAGGCCCTTCCCCAAAAGGCTGCTCCACTACAGATATCCAGGCAACTTACCCTCTTGAGCTAGTGTGCATTGATTACTTGTGTATTGAGCCCGATAGTCGAGACACCAGAAATGTGTTAGTATTGACGGACCATTTCACAAAATTTGCAGTCGCGGTCCCGACAAAAGATCAAAAGGCTAAGACAATAGCCAGGGCTCTTTGGGATCACCTTATCATCCCCTATGGTATCCCTAGCTGTCTGCTTAGTGACCAAGGCAAAGATTTTGAATCTAAGCTTGTTAAAGAGCTCTGCACATTGATTGGGACAAGCAAAATTCGCACAACGCCCTATCATCCACGAGGAAACCCGGTGGAAAGGTACAATAGGACTCTCTTAGACATGTTAGGCACACTGGAGGACAAAGACAAGTACCATTGGAGAGACTTTGTTAGGCCATTAACACATGCCTACAACTGTACACGAAATGACACAACAGGGTACTGTCCATACGAACTTATGTTCGGCAGACAGCCGAGGTTGCCTATTGATCTTGTCCTTGGTACTCACCCGGGCAAAACCAGTCCAAAGTCTTACTCTGACTATGTTAAAGGCCTTCGCCAAAACCTCCAAGAGAGTTACACCCTTGCCAGCGAACATTCACAAAAGATGGGTGAGAAGAATAAAATGAGGTTTGATAAAAAGATCAAAGCTGCAGAACTGTTTCCAGGTGACAGAGTTTTAGTAAGGAACGTGAATGTTAGAGGGAAGCACAAACTTGCTAACCGTTGGGAACAAAATATTCACATTGTTGTCAAATGGGTCAAAGACAGCCCAGTGTATGTTGTCAAACCGGAAAACGGAGACGGCCCCCAGCGTACATTGCACAGGGATTTGCTTCTCCCTTGCGGGTTCTTACCTGTTGAAGATCAGGTTGGATCGGACTCTCAAAATGGGAATCAGAGGAAAAAAAGGACCAGGAGTAAACCAAACTGCACAAAAGGCAACGACAAGGATAATGGAGGAGAGTACAGTGATGAGGATGAGATGAGTGATGAAGAGGAATTATGTATTGGCACATGGAATCTACAAATCATCACAAAAGCTCCTTACATTCAAACTGAGGCAGCTCATCCTAAAGCCCAACAGCAATTGGACAGTCATCCCCCCCTGTATCATCCCCTGACACTGCTGTACCGGAAACATCCTTACCTGATATTGGAAAACCTGCCTTGACACAACCTGAAGTCTCTAACACAAGTCATGTGGACTATGTTCCTTCCGATGCTAGGTCTTCAGACCATGTGATTGACATTCCCGAACCCAACTTGACACCTACCATGACTGATGCAGATCTCACTCCACCTGAGCCTGCAGTCATTAATGATGATGTTGTTAGTACTGATGCTGGCGCTACAGAACCAGTGAGGTTGAGGCACTCTGACAGAGAAAGACGCCCACCTCAGAAGTTCACTTATGATGAGTTAGGAGAGCCGCTGACCTTGGCTATTAGCTCCTTTTTCCAAACCTTAGGAGTTGCATTCTCCAAAACTGTCATGTCACCTTTACCAGGCCCCAGTTGGTCAACGATGCATGAAGGGACTCATGCCGGTTAGAGGGGGAGAGTGTAACCCATGGTTATTTTATTGCCAATTGTATTCTGTTTTTATTCTAATTTGAAGTGTTACTGTTTTGTTAAATGCTGAGTTTTCCCATGTACCGTGAATGCACCATAGCGCGTGCGTGGTGACTTTCTTTCACTGCATCCGCCTGCACGGAGCTAGATGTGCAAAGCTGTGTGGATATTCAGTCCTGTAACGTGTTGCGCTACGGAATTAATGTTTCTTTGAAGAATATCCTGGTGAGTCTCACAGTTGCAGTTTCAGTTGTGATTCATAGTCTAGTTTTTGAACATAAAACCAGTCAGGATACAATGCTTGTCGGAAATGTGATATTTGTCTTAGAACCTGCTAACGATTGCTTAGCTGTGTTAGCCTGTGGAAAGTATGCTAGCGTACCCACATGTGCTCCCTGGGCTAATGCGCTTACATGTGAAGTTTTAGCTAACACACCACGGAGACAATTCTCATGCTTCATGATTTGCAGTGAAATGTATTTTTGTTGTTGATAAATTGTTATTGGCCAATAAGAACTGTATAGATGTGTGAGGAACAAAAGGGATAACACTAGAGAAACACATGTTTTATTTTACAAGTGAGTGATTGCACTGCAAGTTGTGTGCAGTGCAATCACTTTTTTTTTTACGTGGTAGAAATCTGCTGCAAGGACCGAGCGGTGCCATCTAAGGACTGGATGCCACTGGAGGTGCCTAGAAAGGACGTTCTCAATCTGAAGGCCACCTGTTTCCTTGGAGGATGGTAGGATACAACGATTTGCAATTTTTTTTTTAGATTAACGCTTTTTCTGAGATCTCAGGACACTTTATGTTGTTACTTTTTTCTTTTTTTGGGTCAGATCTGATTCCACTTAACACAAAAAACTGATGCATCAAAAAAGCAAACCAGTGACTAAAGACAATTAACACTTACTAAGAACACTGAATACTAAGTGCACTGAACTAAAATGGACAGCCTACCTAATACATTTACGGACGCTTTAAGTGATATATTGTACATTGTTGAGATTTACATGTTTGAAATGGTCTAAATGTTTTGTTCATATCTATGTTTTGGAGCATTTAAATATTGAATACACTCAAATCACTTTTCTCCCTTTAAGTTGTTGTCAGTGTCTCATTCTGAGTGGAGGGATATTCCTTCTTTAAGTTGTGTTACCACTGCCAATCTCCTTATGATCCTAACTGAACCCAACAAGAGTAGATTCTCAAATATTGTTTTTTTTCCTTGACTTTGTATGACAGATTACTGTGGATTTGACTGATTTTGGACTACTCAGTTAAAAAGGGTGACACCCGCACCAAGTCAATTTTAGAAAAAATCGAGGTGCCGGCAAGGTGGGCGGAAAAATCCTGGATGTGGGGAATGGGGTAACGGTCGTTCTCCGTGATATTATTCAAACGGCGGAAATCCCCACACGGCGGCCACCATCTGATTTGGGCATCATGTGTAGCGGAGAGGCCCAAGCACTATTCGAGCACTATACAATGCTGAGGCGCTCCATAGCGGCAAACTCTTCCCGAGCGATGGAGAGTTTCGCAGGGTCGAGGCGGTGTGCGCGAGCAAACACCGGGGGACCGACCGTCGAGATAGAATGTTCAACGGGGGACTGTGTAGAAAGGGTGGCAAGCTTCCGCTTCCTGGGAGTCAATA
The DNA here is from genome assembly GCF_041146795.1 of Maylandia zebra. Lineage (NCBI taxonomy): Eukaryota > Metazoa > Chordata > Actinopteri > Cichliformes > Cichlidae > Maylandia > Maylandia zebra. The sequence goes on along the minus strand of NC_135175.1, from coordinate 4,041,051 downwards.
TAGAGGAGAACCTTTCCTGGAGTGTGAACACCTCCGAGCTGCTGAAAAAGGCCCAACAGAGACTGTACTTCCTGAGAATTCTCAGGAGGAATAACATCACACAGAAACTGCTGGTGTCCTTCTACAGAGCCACCATTGAGAGTGTTCTAACTTACTGCATATGTATTTGGTACACTAGCTGCACAGGGGCTCAGAGGAAAGCACTCCAAGGGATCATTAACACCGCCCAAAAGATCACTGGCTGCCCTCTCCCCACACTGGAAGTTCTACACAATGCCCACTGTTTTAAAAAGGCCCAAAACATCATAAAAGACACCTCACATCCTGGCCACTCCCTGTTCGAAATGTTGCCCTCAGGCAGACGGTACAGGGCAATCAGAGCAAGGACTAATAGACTCAAACACAGCTGTTATCCAACTGCAATAACACATCTGAATACTACAAAAAAATGTCCATCACGCCACTCTTGTGTTAATCTATGCACGGCCTGAAGCATGTGTGTGGGAATGTATGTGAATGTTTTACTGTTATATCTTATTAGTATTTTAAGTATTCTATCTATTTTATTTATTGAATTTTATTGTTTTATTTATATTTTGATATTGCTAGGGATGATGCAATGATCGGGGACCATTCTTCATTTCGTTGTTCTCGTGACAATGACAATAAAGTTTCTGATTCTGATTCTGATTCTGAACCCTGTGCTTCATTGCCGTGTTCCAGAAATTAGGAACAGTCAGTGAAGGGAACTCCAAGAGAAAACGCTGAAAAACATTCCCCGAAGTCACTAAATTAGCCAGATTCAGGGGCTCGATGGCCCAAGTTAAACAGGGTATTGAAGAAAAGGACAGGGCATCGATTAAGCATCTGTTAGCGACATCGACCAGCAGTCCGTGGGCATAAAGAAAATTGGTGCCCAAAATAGGCACAGAGCTAGCGGCAACAACAAAGTTCCACTGGAAATCCCGACCACGAAAACAAGCCAACATTTCCCCAAACGTAACGATGGGAGAGCCATTAGCTGCAATAAGCGGTTTGCAGCCCGCTGCTAAACTGTTGGGGGAAGAAGGCTCTTCTGGGAGCGGGAGTCGACCAGGAAACGTCTCCCGGAGTGCGTGTCTTCTATGAAGAACAGTTTTTCTTTGTCACCAGCGGTCGCGGCCGCTTCTGCGCGCTGGCAGGGCTGTGTCCCAGGGCCAGAAAAGCACAAGGCAGCAGGCAGCGCCGTGCTCGGGCGCCAAAACACTTATGGTAGAAACAGAGGTCCTGTGCTGCTGTGCCGCTGTGCTGGGATCTTTGCCATCAGTGAAGGATGGGATACTTCGGGGCAGGTCGGCGGGGAAGTGGAAGGTGCCGCCGGCAAGGCTGGAACTAGGTCGTAATCATGGAAAGTGAGGGTAGCCAACAAGAGAATACGATCGCTTCCTCAACCAGGGAGCGATAATCCTCCGCGTCTAGAAGCGGAGAGTTGGCGAGGCCAGCTCTCACGACCGCCGGCAGCTGTTGGAGGATGATGTGGACGAACAGAATCCCCCGTCGTCCGGTCTGAGGAAGGATAGCAAGTGCTCCATCACTTCGAGAGGCGTACTGCCACCCAGGCCTGAGAGGGAGAGGAGCTTTTCGGCTCGCTCTGCGTCGGAGAGGGCATAGCACCGAAGAAGCAGCTTCTTAAGGGCGACGTATTTCCCTTGGGTGGGTGGGTCCCGGAGAAGAGTCAACGCACGACGGGTGGCTAGCGGATCAAGAGAGGCCACCACATGGTGATATTTCGTGTCGTCAGCCGAGATGCCGCGAAGGGCGAACTGAGCCTCCACATGCAAGAACCACGATGGGGGATCGTGAATCGTGAAAAGTCCGGCAGCTCAAGTGCCACAGCAAACACAGCTGCAGCAGGAGGCAGAGGGCTGGCAGCCGCTGATGCATCCAGAGCGGAGCCGGTGCCACCATCGGACTGCACCATGTTCGAGTCAGGGTTCACCAATGTGGAGGTAAACACAGACGACACGAGAGCTCTCGATTAACTATCCTCGTTTATTACTCATCACGACACAACTGAATACTTTTCCCTCCACAACACAGCAATAACGCTTCCTGAGAACTGGGTGTGAGTGGAGCCCTCCAGTGGTCCACCACAACAGACACAAAACATTTATAGAGCTCATCTCGTGACAATACCACAGCGAAGAGTGTAACAGATAAGCTGTCCACCATGTCCACTTCACGCTTTGCTGCTATAAGGCATGAAATGGACCCGTATGCAGAGGTTGCAGTACCGCCTGCAGAAGTTGCAGTACCGCCTGCAGAGGTTGCAGTACCAGCAGATGGAGATAATATATTTATAGCCAAGAAGTTGGTACTAACCAAGGAAAGTATGAAGTACAGTCCAGGTTCCTTCTATACCACAAATGATTATTCTAGGTGGCTCTTTAATTGCTTTCTCGTAATTATTTTCATGTTTGGCTTGAAATAAAATATCTCCCTCTGCTGGTACTCCAGATTACTGCAACTTCTGCATGTGTGACCATTTCACGCTTCGGAGAGGCAAAGTATGAAATGGACACGGTGGACTGGTGATACTGGGCAGTAATAGCACTGTCAAGACACCCTTAACAATTTTGACTTTTGTTACGACAGAGACTGCTCTACATAAACCACTCTAGTCTTTCTCTCCTGCTCTGAATAAAACTAAAAACTTATCATTAAATTCCTTGCAGTGCAGCTTAACTGAACATTAATTGTATTAAAGAGCATGAAGAGGTGTGATACTTTATTTCCCATAAGCTATAAGCCTTTTGTTTCAAAGACAAATGATTACAAATGACCATGCAGAGACTCATAATGAGCACATATCATTCATGAGCTCAGTTCACAAAATGACAAATATTGAATTCATGTGCAAACTGACTGCTCTTCTTTTCCTCTTTATGTAATATGTATTGCTGAAATTAAATTTGCAGGTTATTTAATAAGGTGAGATATAACCTCATTCAGGTACTGACACTGAAACAAATTCTTCTTGGCACATCAATGTTTCTAAGCTTAAACATATTCAGTGTGTTTAATCACGGAGCAGTGAATATTATTAACTTTTGGGCACTTATATATTACAGTGGTGTGTGTGTGTGTGTGCGTTTGTGTGTGTGTGTACAGCTTGTGTATCCCCCTCACTTTTCCTTCTCCTTTGTTTGATTAATAAGGAAAAGCATGTCCCTCTGCAGCCAGCATTTTTTCTTTGTCTTCCTTTAATGCTTTACATTTACATAAAGTCATTAAAGTCATTAAAACAATGACTGTGATTAGAAATTAAAGGAGCAAATGACCTCTGGCATACACTTTTTGGTTGAATTGAGACAGGAAACTGCAAATTGCTCATTCAAATAATTGCTCAACTACAGTTTTATTAATTTGCATTTCCACAGAACAGTAGTCAGACAAACACCTTTTTCCGGTTCAAAGAGCAAGAAGAGGAAGTTAGAAAAACATCCAACTAGCTGATAAAAACGAAGTTGTCTTCCATGTTGGTTCGATTCAGTCACAGCGTTTTGTTATGCCTGCCTCTGATTGTGAGCTATAACAAAATATTACACTGTTAGAGAAGAAAGTAAAATGTGAATTGTTTGTTGAATGAATAATACAGCCATGCGGTGTGAATTTTGATTCCAATTGCAATGTTAGCACAATGAGAACTGGCTGGTCTGCTTTCCATTTGATTTATTCTTATTGTGTATCCAGTTCCATTCAGAGACTGCTGATTGAAAAGTTGCTGCATCCTTTCGAAACCCAAGAAACTTCATGAGTGACTTAAATGAGCTCCCCTGTAGAAATCCAGGTTAACCCAAACCTGTATCGACTCATCGAACATTAGTTCAGAGCAGTCACACAGCCAAGTGTATTTGCCATCTGAGCAGATGAGCAGATCTCAGTGCCTTCCCACATCAGCTGTTGGCTCATCTGATGTTGCAAATCTCACATATGGTAAGCTATTAAAATTGCTTTAATAACTTACAGTTGATGAACATGTGCTGCTTTGCAACTTGCCTCCATTCTTTTTTCATGCTATGACGAACTTAATCAGTCCCATGTCTACTGTTACTGATGCCTGTTTTGTTCTGTAATCGATCTTGCTGTTGCGCTCCCTGCTAATGGATTTGGACATCACCACTCTTGTCTGTAAGCACATGGGTGAGCGGTGAGGTCCCAGAACAAAGCAATCACACCAAATTACCTTTGATGATCTTTAGATAACAGATGATCTGTGCTGTGCTTATAATTTTGTATTTATAATACAAATAAATCTGTTCAATGGAAACATAAATCACAATCCTGACTGAATACTACACACCGGCTGGGCACATGGACTAAAGGCAGATTTCATAATGTGGATACCATTTTATCTAACCGTTTATGCCAATGACCAAGAATAAGGTAACCCTCAATAGGGTGTTCTTTAAAGGATCTGTAGTCTCTGCAAAACATTAGGTTTTTAGCACTGAATGACACTTTAATTTTAACAATATAATGGACGCATGATATAGCAGAGAGAATTTTTAAAACATGTAAAATTGGGGAAAAAAGGATTTCATCCGCATCATTGATGCACCTCCAGCTGTGTTACTGCCTGGCCTGTCTTCTCCTAAAACTGCCCTGAATGAATCACTTCTGTAGTGGATATGTGGAACATTTGGGAAGGCCATGACAAACCACACGTTGAGAAAACATTGAGCAAAATAGTGACACCAGCAGAGACAGTTACTCTCTGGTATTCTGTTATAAATCATTCTGAAATCTTAATTGTTTTCAGCCTTTAATCTTGTTTGAATGCATTTTTGCCTATCAAGTGATTTAGTCAATCTTTTTCCTTAAAGGATGATGATCTGGAAAGCAAAGGCAATGCAGAAGTGCCGAACACCTATATTCTTTTGGATCTACTTACAAAATGACTTAGTCCATAGAAATCTTTCATGATGAATTTATGGTCTTAGTTGTGTCAAATCTTACAGCTCATGACATAAAACTGAACTGGGACCTTATTTGACCAAAAACAGTCAGAAAGTAGGACACCTCACCTAATGCTCATCGAGTGGGAGAAGATACGCGAGAGAAGAGAGAGAGGAGCAGAAAAGTGGAAGAAAAAAAAAGAAGCAAACAAACGGGAGAGCATATAACGAGGATAAAGGAGACTATCCATTAGAGAGGGGGCTGATCATTATGGCAAAAGCCATAATCGCAATTATTTTATTGTAATCTCAGTTATTAACATGATTAGTCATTAACTTTACCAGCATCACACATTTATAGAAGACAAAAAAAGACTTTCTTCAGGGGATTTCCTTTAACTTCACACTGGGTAGTCTAGTAGTGAGTTAGACCTAGATTAGAAGATGTTTTTGACCATAAAGCTTGCAAGGGCAACCGCTCCACAGCAGGACACATTAGGAAACAAAGAGAGGCCAAGACTCCTACTCTGTGGTAGCAGCATGAGATTAGTAATGGGGAGTATGCCACCAAAAGGGACCAGGTGAGAGATTCTCAGAGAATGTCTGTTCAGGAAATGTTAATTATCCTTTCACATGTTCAGCTGATTGTTATTTCTACTAAAACAGTTTTGCAAGAAAAGACTTGGGTGTCTTAGCTTAGTCTTAGCTTAAGATGAATTTACATGTGAGTGGGTTTGGGCTTTATTTCTGTTGTGCAGCCCAGAATGGTGTGCTGCTGAAACCACCTGACAGGTTCTCACATGTCTGCTGAGGGCTTTGGGCATCCCTGTGTGTCTATAGTAAAGCTCCTGTTGGTTGCATAATAGTTTTTCTTTTCAGAATTATTGAGGCCAATGTGATCCTGGGATCACTCTGTAGTTATAAAATCATTTACAAAATCAATTCATTTTGCCACAGATGAACTTCCATTAAGAACTTGACATCTATCTTGTATAAGTAACACAGATAAGTTCCAACTTAGTATAGTGGATGGTGTCCAGGGGGATCGCCTCCCAGATCTAAACCACAGCATCACTTAGCACCTGGTCAGTCTTAGGTGAAACCTGGCAGCGTCGGATGGACAAAAGATAATGTCACTGAGGTGTTTTACTAGATTTAGGTCAGATGAGGTATCGATTCCTTCATCCTTCGGGAGCTGCTGCATACTTTCGTCACATGAGACTGGATATTCTTGAGCACATGGAGGAGGCCAGGACCCACTGCATCAGTGGTGAGTCTGACAGTGGCTCCAAGGATTCATCCGAACATCTATTGGTAGTCAGGGTGCCGTTGCCTAGCCTGTAGAGGTCCTCCTTGCACAAAGGAGCAGATATTGGTCCCGCTGCTGGGTTAACGATCTTCTGTGGCTCTGTCCGGCTTTCCTACAGCTCTCTTGTCTCTTGGATTCTCCTTCATGCACTTAAGACTGTAAGACTGTGCTGAGAGACACAGCAAACCTTTTGGAGATAGCATGTATTCATTTGCCATCCTAGAGGAGTAGGACTACCTGTACAACCTCTGTAGGGTCCAGGTATCATCTCGTGCTATGAATAGCAATAACACTGACCCTAGCCAAATTCAAGCTAATGGGAAAAAAGTGTCAGGAAAAATGAGGAGGGAAAAATTAACAAAATAGTCTGGGTATGGCTCTGAACTGTGGTCCACCTATGGGTGACTGAAGATCTACAGAAAGCATATGATAGATGCCCAAGGTCAAACTTTAGTACTGTATGGGGAAATCAGAAGTGGCAAAGAAGTATGTGAGGCCGGTCCAGGACATGTATGAGGACAGCAAAACATGGTGAGGTCTGTGGTAGGAGTTGTAGATGGGTTCAAGAAGGGGGTGGGAATACATCAGGGATTGGTTCAGAGCCAATCTTTTGTGCTATGGTCAATCACAGGCTGACAGATGAGGTGAGCCAGGAGTCTATGTGGACTATCCGGATTATTCGTCCAGAATTGCTTTGCGTTGCTGACCTACAGCAGACAAGAGCTTCTGGACATCTGGACTCATAACTCCAACAGTTTTATCGCCGATCTCCGACTCATCCCAGAGATCTCCAGAACACCGGAGGCTGCCCACTCTCCCCGGCCAGGCGGAAGTGCACGCAGACGGCGCCGAGATCGTAAACAAAGGCGAGGTAGGCGCGGAGGGCTACGGGCTAAGCTAAAGCTAACACCACACCGGCTGCCTTTACCCAGTATTTTCCTCGCCAATGTCCGTTCTCTGGCAAACAAAATGGATGAGATACGGCTCTCCATCACTAACAACAGACGGATTATGGACTCAAATGTCATGTTTTTCACCGAAACATGGTTGAACAACAGCTGCCCGGACAATGCTATCGAGTTAGCAGGACACACACCGAGCCGACAGGCTAGCAGATGACTCCGGCAAGACCAGAGGTGGAGGTTTGTGCATTTATATTAACAATGCTTGGTGTATGAACTCCACTACTACTGAGAGTCACTGCTCACCTAATGCGGAGTTTTTATGGTTAAATGCAGACCTTATTATCTCCCCAGAGAACCCACTTCGATCATACTCACTGCCGTGTATATACCCCCGACGCTAATGCTAGGTTGGCCATGAAAGAACTTTCTGCAGCCATTAACAAACACCAGAATAAACACCCCGAGGCTGCTTTTATTGTTGCTGGCGACTTCAACCACACCAACTTAAAGACAGTCCTCCCCAGATTCCACCAACATGTCTCCTGCCACACCAGAGGAGACAAGACTTTAGACCATGTGTATTCCAACGTGGCTAGAGCCTACAAAGCCACACCCCTCCCCCACATTGGACAATCGGACCATCTCTCCCTGTTCCTCACACCTAGGTATTCACCACTAATCCAACGTGTGAAACCTGCTGTGAGGACAATTAAAGTGTGGCCATAGATGCACACGCCTACAGCACAGCCAGGGCTAATCTAAAGAAGGGCATCAAAAAAGCCAAACACCATTACAAAAAGAAGGTAGAAGAACACTGCTCCAACTCCAACCCCCGACGCATGTGGCAAAGACTCCAGACCATTACAGACTACAGGACCACCAAACCCTCCCCCGCATCCTCTGATGTCTCCTTCCTCAACGAGCTCAACAACTTTTATGCTCGTTTTGAGCAAGGGAACCCCACAACCACAACCAAAGCAGACGTGACACCAGACCACCAACCTCTGACTCTCTCCCCCACCGATGTAGGAGCGGTGCTGAGCAGGATCAATGTCCACAAGCCTGCAGGTCCTGATGGCATCCCCGGGCGTGTTCTCAGAGCATGTTCTGGGGAGCTTGCAGGAGTGCTCACAGACATATTCAATCTGTCCTTGGCCCACATTGTGGTACCGGCCTGCTTCAAATCCACCTCCATCGTCCCGATACCCAAAAACTCCAACCCATCTTGCCTCAATGACTACCGCCCAGTAGTACTCACCCCCATCATCACTAAGTGCTTAGAGCAGCTGGTCCTAGCACACTTCAAATCCTGTCTCCCCCCCACCTTGGACCCCCACCAATTCGCATACCGTCAGAACAGGAGCACAGAGGATGCAGTCTCCATCGCACTGCACTCTGTCCTCTCACACCTGGACAACAACAACACCTACGCTAGAATGCTGTTTATAGACTTCAGTTCAGCATTCAATACAATCCTCCCCTCACAACTCATCAGGAAACTGACAGACCTGGGCATCAGTTCCCTCATCTGCAAATGGTTACTGGACTTCCTGACCAACCGCCCCCAACATGTCCGGCTGGATAACCACTGTTCATCTACAATCACGATGAACACCGGTGTACCACAAGGCTGTGTGATGAGCCCTTTCCTCTACTCCCTCTTCACCCACGACTGCAGACCTGCTGATGGTTCCAACACCATCATTAAGTTTGCAGATGACACCACGGTGATTGGCCTCATCAGTGACAACGATGAGGCCGCCTACAGGGAGGAGGTGGATCGTCTGGCTGAGTGGTCCGACAGAAACAACCTGCTGCTTAACACCGAGAAGACCAAGGAGCTCATCGTGGACTACAGGAGGAATGCTGACCCACATCCACCCATCCACATTAAGGGGAGGGCTGTGGAGCGTGTGAGCAGCTTCAAGTTCCTGGGAGTCCACATCGAGGATCTCACCTGGACGACCAACTGCTCCAAGCTGGTCAAGAAGGCTCACCAGCGCCTCTTCTTCTTGAGGACTCTGAGGAAGAACCACCTGTCCTCAGACATCCTGGTGAACTTCTATCGTTGCACCATCGAGAGCATCCTGACCAACTGTATAACAGTCTGGTACGGGAACTGCTCTGCCTCGGACCGGAAGGCATTGCAGAGGGTCGTGAAAACTGCCCAGCGCATCGCCGGAGCACCACTTCCTGCCATAAAAGACATCTACAGGAAGCAGTGTCTGAAAAGGGCTGGGAAATCATCAAAGACCCCAGTCACCCATCACATGGACTCTTCACCCTCCTGCCCTCTGGGAGGCGCTACAGGAGCCTCCGGACTAAGACCACCAGGTACCGGAACAGCTTCTTCCCCACAGCTGTCAGACTCCTGAACTCTGCCTCCTGACATCTGACCCACGTTAACACATGGACTGAACATACACACACCCACAATGGACAACTGTACCCTCAAACACACAATAATAACATGGACTGAACCACCACTCACAACCACCAGCACTTTATATAGCCTCTGTAGGAATTATATCTCACTTATCTTAACTGCACTACTGTATAGCTCTGTGTAAATAATCATTCTGTACATTTGATAATTTTTAATCCTACAACTGTTTACAACTTGCATAGTTCCCATTTCTGTATAGCTGTATATCTCAGATTCTGTAAAGTTATTTATTTCATATTCTGTATAGTTTTTCATATTTATATCCTGTTCATAGCCTGTACATAGCTTGTACTCACTACAGCCTGTACATACTTATAGTTATAGAATATTCACAACATACTTCATACCGTGTACATTATAACATACCATAATAGACCCATTTCTGTAATATACTCACATATCTATATTATTGCTAATATATATTGTAATATATCTATATCACTAAAGCACTTCTGGATGGATGCAAACTGCATTTCATTGCCCTGTACCTGTGCATGTGCAATGACAATAAAGTTGAATTTTATTCTATTCTATTCTATTCTATTCTATTCTATTCTATTCTATTCTATTCTATGATGTTTGCAGACAATATTGTGATCTGCAGTTAGAGTAGTGAGCAAGTGGAAGAGAGCCTGGAGAGTTGGTGTTATGCTCCAGAGAAAACTGAAAGTTAGGAGAACGGCCAGACAGACAAGACTAGCAAGACACAATACATGTTTGTGAATGAGAAGGTGTAGAAATGAATACATTAGAGGGACAGCTCAAGCTGAGCAGTTTGGAGACAAAGTTACAGAGGCAAGGCTGGCATGACTTGGACACGTGCAGAGGAGGATAGTGGAAATATTGGATAAAGGATTTTAAATAGGGAGCTGCAAGGAAGAAAAAAGGAAGACCACAAAGAAGACGTATGGAAATATGTGGAGGGCTGGCATGACAGAGGACAATGCTACGGACAAGGTAAGATGGAGTTACCTATCTATCTGTTTATTTCTAAAAGTGGGGTTCATCGGCTCCTCTATGTTGCCTTTTTAATAAATATCTAGTGAAAAGCTGTCTTTTCACGAGGCCCTGAGACCTATTACATACTCCTGTGACAGTCAATTAGCCTGCCTCTCTCTGCCAGTGTTTCTTCCCACAGACACATCCATGGATGGGCTTCTGAAATGCACACACCTCGGGCAATGTTGACATGATATAATCAAAAGATTTTCAAGATATAAATACACTTCAGCAGACATCACCTTATAGCTATAAGGTATAAAACATAAATAAATAAAATAATTCTGTGTCAGTAAATAGCAGGGCTGCATTTGTAATTGACACATGTGATGAGACTAATAAGCTCCCCTGTGAACTCATCAAAGAACAAGAGGAAGATAATGAGACTGTTTCTCTTTTTTTATAGCTCAATCAGTTTGCCTTTTTATGTATTTTTTCCCTTTTGTTCTGTAACCTTCAGGCTCTCCTTTCATTTTCTTTGTAGGCACAGGTGCATCAAACATGTTGACTAAAAAATTACTCATAGTTTCTATATTTGTGTAGTTCATACATGCAAGTCTTTTATGTGACTGCCTTGCTCACCAGTGACCTGCTTAGGATTATGTTCTGATCTATACCTTTATAAGTTTTAATCATTTGGCAAACCCAGAGGGAATTGTTATAACAAAAGGTCAGTAGGGATAAAATGCATGTAAGCTGGTCACTTTAACAGGTAGTGAAGCCATGCTTGTGTTGTGGCTAAAATGGAACAAAACCACAACTCTATTTAAATTTAACACTTCACAGTCCCAGAAATCAGCCAGGAGGTAAATGGTCCACTTTCTGTGCAACAAACCAAGGTTCAGGTGACCAACTCCCTGAAGAAAAGCAAAAAATATTTTTCATAGACAGTATCTGTGGCTTCAAGTGGCTTGGCTTCAACTATCTGTGCAATGAAAATAAAGAGGCACTTGGGAATCAAACATCACTTTGGAAACCATTTCCGGAGAGTGAATGTTCTAGACCAAAGGAGGCAAGACTGCTGGATTGTTTTAAAGTGTTAATAAGATGGTGGAGTCAAGTTCTGTAGTAGTGAAGTTGACTCGAAGCTAGAAGAAACTTCACAAGATAGTGATGTCTCTTGACTTTTTCAAATTCAATGACAATAGACTGAGGTGATGGTTTTTGGTAGCCCCACAGAGACCCCCAATGTGCATTTAGATACCTTGGCACAGTATAATAAGCCAAGTTTTGCAAAGCTGGGGTTCAAAGTGGACTCTGAACTGAAGCTTGACAGTCATAAAATCAAGTTTCTTTCAGCTCAGGCAGTTGGCTAATGTAGCTGGTCTGGCTTGAAACTCTGATTGCCGTGTTCTCTGCGTTGTGTTGTGTGAATGATAAGAGGAGTTGACTCTCGCTTTGCCAGCTGGGGGCGTGTTTATTCTCCCAAAATTGTTCAAAAATAAAAATAAATTCAGTACAGCAACTGCATATTACTGGGCTTCTGCATGAACACCTCTCCTCAGCAGGGCCTTTAGGCGACTAAGGTGCAACACAGTAACAAATCTCATCATCAAATCGAGCTACTAAAATACTCTAAAATATCTATAAATATATATAAGAAATTCAAATGCTATTGCAAAAAAACTTCCAGGTGTTAAAAAATACTTTTGTCTTATAACGCCATGGCCCTCCAGTGCTTACCCATTTTCTTTCTCTCTCTTCTTCATGCTGTGTCTAAGGTGAGCAGCTTGGTCTTCAAAAGCTACAAACATTATTAGCTATAGCCTCTGTAGTTTGTATACAGTGGTCCCTCGTTTATCGCGGGGATAAGTTCCAAAAATAACCCGCTATAAGTTGCCAACTATATTTTGTACAGTTATTTTAGATGTTTTAAGGCCGTAAAAACCCTTCCTAGACGCTTTATACACTTTTCTCAGACATGCACGAACATTTTCACACTTTTCTCTCTTGTTTAAACTCTCAAAGTTCAAACCTTCATAGAAAAATAAGTCCAGTATTATAGAATGAAACCAAAGACACCCGCGGTTGCCTTTGACGGTGCAAAACGTTTCGTCGCCATTGTTGTGTTTGTTGGGGAGAAAACAAACATACATGTGGCACGGCTGCAGGAGAAGCTTGTTGTTGTGGGTGATGTGTGCGGCTGGTAGCAGGAGGGCTGCAGCCGAGTGTGTGGTGAAATAATAAAGTATGCTGAAAAGCATTAAAATATTGTCGGGTCTGCCGTGGATGTGTTGCAGTACAGTACAGCACTTCCGAGTCACTGCTAGTGATCAAAGATTTATGTAAATTTGACAAGCCGAAATCATTCTGTACTGTACAGGAGACACGGCACGAGATTAATTGACACTGGTCTGCAGCCAATCAGGACGCAGAACACAATGCACTGTTTAAAAAAAAAAAAGCATGCAAAATTGCACCCCAAAAAAAATCCGCGAAAGAGCGAGGCCAGAAAAGTGAACCACGATTTAGCAAGGGACCACTGTACAAGAAAACGTGGTGCCAAATGCGAGCCATATGGTGCAATAGGGCATGCTGCTTTGGAGAGAAGACACGTTGTTCTCACTTTAGCAAAAATAAATTAATTTAAAAAAATCATCAGTTTCTTTGAAAACTCAGTAGAGAAATGAAATATTGCTATTGCCCTATTTTGTTTATCCTGGTTGATCAACACTGAGGAAAGCAGCTATAATAGAATTGATTATTATCGGGTATATACACAATCTACAAATGGCTGCAGTCCCACGTTCCTGACGTAACCCTGAAGGAAATGTGTCTATCTGGCTGGAATTGAACCAGCGCTTGCCAAGTGAATGTGTAAACCACTACACTATGATATCACCACAAATTTTTCCCTTTATGATGTTTTTTTCTCCGAGCACACCACAGCATGTCATTTACAAAGCAGATGTGTCTGTAGTTGTCTTAAAATGCAGTTTGATTTCAGCTCTGTAGTTTGATTGGTTTTCAGATCCAGTCACTGTCAAACAGGAACACTTGACTGCTTTCTTTGACAAAGAGCAGACTGCTGTGATGTTTTCCTACCTGTTTGAGTCAAACGGAAACGCTTAGAATGATTCAAACAGAGACTCTGGTACCAACATGGTGGATACTCCATTTCAGAATGTTTGAACAGAAAACTAAGAGAAAATAACAAACTGCTAACTGCAATGCAGTTGCATAAGGCTAGCTGCTAAATAGGGCTTTCTTAAATTTCGTGCAGTCAAATCTTAAATATAGTGTTACCTTGGCTAAACTCTGTGCTGCGGCAACCCACTCTAAAGACACTCATTTTTAGTTGCATTAATTTCTTTTCATTTCATATGGTTGTCATTTGATTTATTTAAATAAAAAAAAAACACAAGAGTGTCTGCTTTGCGAGTACTGTTGCAGTTTCATGCTTTCACAGGCAGCTCTCTGTGCTTGGAGGTGAATCCTGCACATGCAAGGTCAAAAGTCGAAACTGACTTTTGATGCTTAAGAATTCTTTAAAATTGGAGGATTTTATCCTGAAGCCTCTATACTCCTGCCCCAATAATCTGTTGCACAAAATTACAAAACTTTTATTATTTAAAAAAACAAACAAACAAACAAAAACCCATCAACTAGGAAAGAAAGCGTGCATTAAACTTGCCAATAAAAAGTTGCTCAGTCTGCAGCAAACTCATGTAACACCACAAACCAAGACTGGATGGGAGTGCTTCAAATTCTGTTGTTTTTAAGATTTTTTCAGTATCAAAGTGAAGCCAGTGATAAATCAGTGCATTCACTGGTACACGGTAAAAACAGCTGCAGTTAAACTGGCAAATTTCCCTTTCAATAAATACAAAATACTCAAATTAACTCTTTCATGAAGAACATAATGATTATTCATAAAAAGACAAACCAAGGCAAATATTTTACTTTTTCACTCCATTAAATCTCCTATCCTATATAAGAAAATCAGATTAATAAAATATGTATTAAATATATATTAGAATATAAATAAACAATAAATTGTGATGTGATTTAGCTAAAGTGAATTAGCGCTGTCTGTGGTGTTCACTTTAATGATTGGACAATTATATAGAGTTTGAAGCATATTTTAATGCACAACATTAATACTATTACTCTAATAAAAGTTTCTGTGTGCAGAACGTAAATATACAATATAATGTATTAGTAATTTCATATCAGTATAGGACTTAGGACAGGGAACTTTTTCCATATTTGCAAAAAGTTGAAAGGCAACATTTAATCAGAGCATTTTTTTCACTGTTTATCAAAACAGTCAAATTGGCCTAAAATTTAAAAGCACGCATTTATCACTCTATTTTTCACCTTGGCTATTTCCATTTGTTCAAAATTTTCAACCATAAGTAACAGATTACATATGTAGATAAAAGCAGAGACCCCGATTTACATCAGAATCCGTGTGGTCACATGACACACAGACTTCAAATGGTTGTGGCAGCGCTTAGCAGCAAATTTAAATTAAGAGAGAGACCGTCACTTTTTGCTAAGTAATTAATCTATAAATGCATTGATTTACAATATTTTAGAATTGTGTGGTTAAAACTATTTATTCATTTCATCAGTAATATATATGAGTATTTGTCTGAAAAGTTACTGTTACCGAGCCAATGAATGGAATGTATTTACCAAATTTTAAAATAAAAGAATATTCAAACAAGAGACTGTGACTGTAGTCGTGTCCTGTTAACAGGATCCTAATCTATATATTTTTAAAGCAGCTAAATCTCTATGATCTATTGGTAGATAACCTACCAATACATTAGGCATGCGTTACAGTTAATTTTATCTGGGTGTACTGATAGCATAGTTTAAGCTTAAATACCTTACTTTAAAAAGTTCTCCCAATCTCAGTCTTCTGTGATGCTATATCTCTATAGCACAGTTAGCGTATGCTCACATGTTCGTATTGCTAACTTTGAGATCTATTGTGAGTTTCCATGATCTGAGCATTATATTATTATAAACGGCATCAGGATCAATGTGAACTTGACTTAGCTATTATTTTCCCCATGTTCACAAACTATTGATTAAACTTAACCAGAAATGTGTGATTCTTTCATATGCTACTGAGGCCCGTGTTAATATACAAATTGTTAAGTCGCAAATATGCCTTGTTTCTTTTGAGCTCAAACATCCAATCCAATAAACAACGTCAAACATTTTCTAACACCCGTCAGTGTTATTTTTTTCACTCCAATTCTTTTGTATGCTTTATGACACACTCAACTTTGATATATACTGTGTAAAGCTAACTTTTGCAGGGCTTTAAATAAGCACTTTTCTACACATACAGTGGGGCAAAAAAGTATTTAGTCAGCCACCGATTGTGCAAGTTCCCCCACCTAAAATGATGACAGAGGTCAGTAATTTGCACCAGAGGTACACTTCAACTGTGAGAGACAGAATGTGAAAAAAAAATCCATGAATCCACATGGTAGGATTTGTAAAGAATTTATTCGTAAATCAGGGTGGAAAATAAGTATTTGGTCAATAACAGAAATACAACTCAATACTTTGTAACATAACCTTTGTTGGCAATAACAGAGGTCAAACGTTTACGATAGGTCTTTACCAGGTTTGCACACACAGTAGCTGGTATTTTGGCCCATTCCTCCATGCAGATCTTCTCGAGGGCAGTGATGTTTTGGGGCTGTCGCCGAGCAACGCGGACTTTCAACTCCTGCCACAGATTTTCTATGGGGTTGAGGTCTGGAGACTGGCTAGGCCACTCCAGGACTTTCAAATGCTTCTTACGGAGCCACTCCTTTGTTGCCCGGGCGGTGTGTTTTGGATCATTGTCATGTTGGAAGACCCAGCCTCGTTTCATCTTCAAAGTTCTCACTGATGGAAGGAGGTTTTGGCTCAAAATCTCATGATACATGGCCCCATTCATTCTGTCCTTAACACGGATCAGTCGTCCTGTCCCCTTGGCAGAAAAACAGCCCCATAGCATGATGTTTCCACCCCCATGCTTCACAGTAGGTATGGTGTTCTTGGGATGCAACTCAGTATTCTTCTTCCTCCAAACACGACGAGTTGAGTTTATACCAAAAAGTTCTACTTTGGTTTCATCTGACCACATGACATTCTCCCAATCCTCTGCTGTATCATCCATGTGCTCTCTGGCAAACTTCAGACGGGCCTGGACATGCACTGGCTTCAGCAGCGGAACACGTCTGGCACTGCGGGATTTGATTCCCTGCCGTTGTAGTGTGTTACTGATGGTGACCTTTGTTACTTTGGTCCCAGCTCTCTGCAGGTCATTCACCAGGTCCCTCCGTGTGGTTCTGGGATCTTTGCTCACCGTTCTCATGATCATTTTGACCCCACGGGATGAGATCTTGCGTGGAGCCCCAGATCGAGGGAGATTATCAGTGGTCTTGTATGTCTTCCATTTTCTGATGATTGCTCCCACAGTTGATTTTTTCACACCAAGCTGCTTGCCTATTGTAGATTCACTCTTCCCAGTCTGGTGCAGGTCTACAATACTTTTCCTGGTGTCCTTCGAAAGCTCTTTGGTCTTGGCCATGGCGGAGTTTGGAGTCTGACTGTTTGAGGCTGTGGACAGGTGTCTTTTATACAGATGATGAGTTCAAACAGGTGCCATTCATACAGGTAACGAGTGGGGGACAGAAAAGCTTCTTGCAGAAGACGTTACAGGTCTGTGAGAGCCAGAGATTTTCCTTGTTTGAGGTGACCAAATACTTATTTTCCACCCTAATTTACGAATAAATTCTTTACAAATCCTACCATGTGAATTCATGGATTTTTTTTTTCACATTCTGTCTCTCACAGTTGAAGTGTACCTCTGGTGCAAATTACTGACCTCTGTCATCATTTTAGGTGGGGGAACTTGCACAATCGGTGGCTGACTAAATACTTTTTTTGCCCCACTGTACAGTATATTAATACTTAGGGCAGGGAAGCCGAAGTCTTCAGTTTACCAAACAGTCTGTTCCACACTGTTAAACCTAAACACAGTTCTAACAGTCTGAAAAGGTTACAGCCTCTTTTACTTGAAGGAGCTATAAAGCTGCTTTGGTGTCTTAAAGTGCAGGTATAATCACTACAGATTCAGAACAGTACATGCAAAGTAGCAAATAGTTTGTCAGTTACCATTTTATGTGGAAAAAAAAACCCCTTACATCTTTGTGCTTTTTAACATGTTTTAAATTCATAATGCTTCCAGGTCCAGAGATGTGGTCTGATATTTAGTGTTGGAGTTTGCTTCTACTTTGTTCTTACTTTTAATTCCCTCTTGCTGACACTCTCTCTGTGCCTTATTTTCCCTCTCTCTGGGCTTGGTCTGTGGGGTTTAGGCCTTTCTAGCCTGTTAAAAATTGAATCGTTTCCAAGGAGGCACTTGGCTCTCTGGTGAACCACAACTTTGCAGTGAAAGAAGAAATAGGACTTAAAAATGTGTACTGGGTGCCTCCAAAGACACATCTATAAACATGATGCAGTCTCATGTTGCCCAAATTTTCTTGCTTCAATGTTTTTGGGAGTGATGGTAGAAAAAAAACTGCTGCTTCTGTAAAATCCAATGGAGGCTTCTGTTCTGCAATGCACTACAAGTCCAGTGTGAAACAATGATGAATATTTAGTAAAGAAGTTTGCATTCAAACTGTCTTTTCTGCAAAAACAACAATTTCATGCCATTTTGAACACTTCTTGATAAAGGTTGCTTATCAGTTACAACACCTTAGCAATTTACTCGTTTCTGTAACTTCATTTGACAAAATAACCTGATTGAACATGAAGCAGAAAAGGACATCTTCAGCCTGTTTAGCATTCCATGGTTATTTTGTTTCAGCACTCCTTCCATCATGCTGATCCTTGCAGACAACTTGTAGGGTTAATATGTTAACCAGTACCTATAAATTTAATACCCTTCTCATAATCATAATAGTCCTATCCATCAATTCTCTTCAGCTTATCCCTACCAGGGTTCGCTGGGGGATTGAGCCTATCTCAACTGCCATAGGGCAAGAGGTGGGGTTACCCTGGACAGGTCACCAGTCTGTCGCAGGGCTCACTAATCCCATTAACTGCATGTCTTTGGACTGTGGGAATCCAGAGTACCAGGACAGAACATGCAAACTCCACACAGAAAGGCCGCGGCCAGGTGATGGAAGTCAGACTCAGGACCTTCTTGCTCTGAGGTGCAACAAGGCCTTGTAATTTTCAGCCATTGTTTTCTTTTGTGAAACATTTTGTCAGTACACATCTGCTGTATACAAACAGGACTGTATTCACATCACTGCCCTAGAGCGTTACCAGTGCTTTGAATAAACGATCTGTTCAAAGATCAAGGTGTGCTTCCAAATGCAAAGGAATAACAGCACAAAGGAGATCCAGACATGAGGCTGCCCAACACTGAAAGGATATTTTGGAAAATTAGGTCACGTTGTGTCGCATAATAACAACAACAACTAGTAGACAAATGGGAACTCTTCAACATTAAAATCCATAATACCTGTGGAAGAGAGCCTCCCTAAAGAATAAGTGTTTCTCAGTTAACATAAGTCGGATGATAAGGAGGAAGAAACTGGGGCCACTTCATGAGACGTATCAGAGAGACATCAAGGAATTCTGCCGGGTCTACAAAAGGTCATGAAGGTGATCAACATAATAAAGGTCATTGGTATAAAGGTCAGAACACAGTCTCTTATCATATCAGCAGAAGATCAGGTCCTGAACACAATTAAAAAAATATTTTAGGAGTATTAAAAAGAATATTGTTAAAATTTGGTTTAAATGTAAACACCTATCTACCCTGCACTGATTTGTTGTAGCCAACATGATTTTTTTCTCATATTAAGTTGGTGATAAATAGAGCAACAAATCATACTAACAGGACCTTTGTTTCAATCAGACGTCTTTGATGTGATGGTGCTTGCATTCATGCTGCGACCCTCAACCTGGTGAAGCTATAAAGGCTGTTTGCTATGACCGGTTTAGTCAAATCCTATAAAAGGACAAGTAACCAGGTGCCTCACAGTATAAATATAAAAAGCACATAAGCCACTTTGCGGCAAATTAAGGAAGAAACTGTGACTTTTGTTCTATGCAGCTACATACTGCAAACTCAAACAAACTATGAGAAAGTCAAATATTTGAAGAGAGGGTCCCTACTGAGGAGACTTAACTACAAAGCTCCAAGTTAACAGAGTCATTATTAATATTCGGGTATGTTTTATCAGGATTCCCCCTCCTACGCACTGTGTTCACTGATATCATATTATGCTGCAAGTTGTTATGCTTCAACATTCACCAGTTAGATGATCAGACAAAGTGTTGGATAAGGACAAAATGGAAAACATAACAATACTAGCCCAATCAGAACTTATGTTCTATACACTAGCTACAGACACAGTTAAATTTATAAGTATTTGTTTAATGATAACTTTTGTAATTTTGCCTTAAAGTAAAAATACCAAAAGTATTGCATTGACTTCTTTAGGAAGGATGACCAGTTCATACACAGTGGTATGAAAACATGTTTGCCCAATTCCTGATTTCCTCATTTTTTTTGTATGTTTGTCACACATGTGTGGGGATCAAAAGTAATTAGAAAGAAATTTAATTCTAAATATAAAGATTATTTTTAAAATTTAAACTTAAATATTTTTCAGTGAATATGTGCTAAAGTCCAGAACCCATGGCCATTATCATATGCTGTGTCTCTCCCTTGAGATGCTCTACCTTTCACATACACCTTCAGCTGCCTTCAGTGTTGTCTGAACTACATCCAGTTTATTTGCATTGAGAAACTCTTGGGTTGCTTTTGGTTCATTACCAAGTTCCACTATGAAGGGCTGTCTGATCAGTTTTGCACTTGGTTGTACTTGACTGGAGCTCTTTGCTGCATTAATGCCGTTGTGGTACTGCAGAGGTTTTATGTATTTTTATGTCAGGTGGCTTCCTCTTGACCTGAGGAGACACTTGAGAAACTGGGATGATTGGAAAGGGCTGCAGCTAAAGTCTACTCTGATCAGTAAAAGTTGTCTTGATGCATCTTCAATCATCCAGGTAAGAAAGTCCCTAAAGGTTGATTGAAGAAGTCCCTTGGATGAGTGACGAAATGTTTCTCCCACTGAAAACGCTACGTCCAGATAAACAGAATCAACCTTTTGGAGTATTTACAAGTTCATTCATATCTATTCAATTCAATTCAATTCAATTTTATTTACTGTATATAGCGCCAAATCACAACAAAAGTCGCCTCAAGGTGCTTCATAGGCACAGAGAAAAACCCAACAATCATATGACCCCCTATGAGCAAGCACTTTGGCAACAGTGGGAAGGAAAAACTCCCTTTTAACAGGAAGAAACCTCCGGCAGAACCAGGCTCAGGGAGGGGCGGGGCCATCTGCTGCGACCGGTTGGGGTGAGAGAAGGAAGACAGGATAAAAGACATGCTGTGGAAGAGAGACAGAGGTTAATAACAGATATGATTCAATGCAGAGAGGTCTATTAATACATAGTGAGTGAGAAAGGTGACTGGAAAGGAAAAACTCAATGCATCATGGGAATCCCCCGGCAGCCTATGTCTATTGCAGCATAATTAAGGGAGGATTCAGGGTCACCTGGTCCAGCCCTAACTATATGCTTTAGCAAAAAGGGAAAGTTTTAAGCTTAATCTTAAAAGTAGAGATAGTGTCTGTCTCCCGAATCCAAACTGGAAGCTGGTTCCACAGAAGAGGGGCCTGAAAACTGAAGGCTCTCCCTCCCATTCTACTTTTAAATACTCTAGGAACAACAAGTAGGCCTGCAGAGCGAGAGCGAAGTGCTCTAATAGGGTGATATGGTACTACAAGGTCATTAAGATAAGATGGGGCCTGATTATTTAAGACCTTGTATGTGAGGAGCAGGATTTTGAATTCAATTCTGGATTTAACAGGAAGCCAATGAAGGGAAGCCAAAACAGGAGAAATCTGCTCTCTCTTTCTAGTCCCTGTCAGGACTCTTGCTGCAGCATTTTGGATTAGCTGAAGGCTTTTCAGTGAATTTTTTGGACATGCTGATAATAATGAATTACAGTCGTCCAGCCTGGAAGTAATAAATGCATGAACTAGTTTTTAAGCATCACTCTGAGACAGGATATTTCTAATTTTAGAGATGTTGCGCAAATGGAAGAACGCAGTCTTACATATTTGTTTAATATGTGCGTTGAAGGACATGTCCTGGTCAAAAATGACTCCAAGGTTCCTCACAGCATTACTGGAGGCCACGGTAATGCCATCCAGAGTAAGAATCTGGTTAGATACCATATTTCTAAGCTTTTCAGGGCCGAGTACAATAACCTCAGTTGTTGTTTTTTTGTTTTGTTTTTTTGCCTGTCCCGTTTGCCATCAGAATTGTTGTCTAAAGGCAAAGAAAGATGCCCAACGGATTTACTTTACTAAACTGACCATCCCAGCCTTGCCGTAATGGTCCAATTGATTCACCTTTTATTGTTTATTTTATTTTCACTTACTGAATATGGGACAGACTTGACTGGGGGAAAGAAGGGGAGAAAGAAAGAGGGAAAGAGAAACAGCTGAGAAGAGGGACGGGGGAGAAGGGCAAAAGACAAAAACCAACAGAACGGGCAGAGAAAAAAAAATGCATATATCGATCACCTGGATCACCTGCTGAGAAAGAAAAAAGAAAACAAGCAGAAGAGAACAAGAGTAATAGAATAAACAACATCACAATGATATATGGGAATATGACAGTAAATACTAAATGTTAAACATTATTGTGCAGCACATAAGATCAACAGAACACAGTGTGCTTTGAGGTAGGAGCCAAAAAGGGTGTAGTTTGTGGGTGTGATCACCCGTGTGTACACCTGTGAGCATGGACGCGCTTGTTTTTTGTTTTTTAAAAGGTTCCTTCATGTAATAATCTGCTAGAGGGTGTGGGGGGGCCACAGCCCCGTCCTCCAGGGCGTGAAGCAGGTGTGGAGGAGATCAAAACTCCAGACATCCAGAGGCCCCCAGAACACAACAGACCAAGGAAGACCAACAGAGGGGCAGCTGCGCCACTGTCCCGGAAAGAGCTGAGGAGAGTCCCAGATGAGGGCTCACTCAGCAGCCGCGGAGCAGAAGCCAGGGGGAGTTGCAGTGACGCGCCCGTGAGCTCCGCCGGCAGCCAGCTGCGCCTGAGTGACCGAGCCCCAGGCCGAGAGGCCGGGGGCACCCCACCTCCGAAGTGGCCCGAGCGAGCCCCAGGCTCCAGGCCCCGATAAGCGGCCACCAAGGAGTGAGCCGGTGTGTACCTGGACGCCCATCCCCGGACACAAAGAACCACCAACGCACCGATGTCTGAGGGGGTCCGCCACTGGCAGGGGAAGTGGTGGTAGGGGGAGATAGGCCTCCAAACCTTGGAGGGCCTGAGATGTCCCCAGAGAGGTGGCGCCTGACACCCAACCTGACATATAGACACAGACATACAGGCACACACAGATACAAACATCCATTCCCACCCTCATGCTCTCATATGCACTTACTCCACACTCAACCAACGTGGAGACAGACATAAAGAGACGTTGTACACACGATCACACTCCCCAAGCGTACTCTACAAACCGGGTCTAGGTGCCCCCGCCCCTGGAGGGGGGAACTGCACCCAGACCCAGGTGGTGTTTCCCTTTTCCCTGCGGTGGGGGGAGGCAGACCGCCCCGACTCCGCAGCAGCAGGAAGGCTCCACACTCCAGACCGCAGTCGGACGGCCAACTCCTCCTCCTAGTCCTAGCCCCCCTGGTCCAGCAGGTCGCAGAGAATGGGGGTGAGAGAAGACTCCAAACCTCCCTCCACCCGCTCATTGTAATGTTGATGCATGTGTGTTCTAAGGTGCATTTAAAACACAGGAGGGCTTGGAGCTACCTGCCAGAGAGCAGCAGGTAAGCGCATGGTCCCTCCTGCTAGCCCTCAATGTCTACGTGTATTTAAAATTGAGAGGTGGGCAACGGTGCCAGGGGTGGGGTGTACACCCTGATGGTACTTTGGACTCCGTGTATCGTGCCCACCCCCCAAGATCCTCAGTTTTATCTGAATTAAGAAGCAGAAAGTTAGTGGCCATCCAGGTCTTTATGTCTTTAAGACATTCCTGCAGTTTAACTAATTGGTGTGTGTTATCTGGCTTCATGGACAGATAGAGCTGACTGTCATCAGCATAGCAGTGTAAATGTATGCTATGTCTTCTAATGATGCTGCCTAAGTGAAGCATGTATAATGTAAACAGAATTGGTCCTAGCACTGAACCCTGTGGAACTCCATAATTAACCTCAGTGTGTGAAGAGGACTCTCCATTTACATGCACAAACTGGAGTCTATTAGATAGATATGATACAAACCACTGCAGTGCAGTACCTGTAATACCTACAGCATGTTCTAATCGCTCTAATAGGATATTATGGTCGACAGTATCGAATGCTGCACTAAGGTCTAGCAGGACAAGCACAGAGATGAGTCCACTGTCAGAGGCCATAAGAAGATCATTTGTAACCTTCACTAAAGCTGTTTCTGTGCTGTGATGAGCTCTGAAACCTGACTGAAACTCTTCAAATAAACCATTCCTCTGCAGATGATCTGTTAGCTGTTTGACAACTACTCTTTCAACGATTTTTGATATGAAAGGAAGGTTGGAGATTGGCCTATACTTAGCTAAGACTGCTGGGTCTAGAGATGCTTTTTGAGTAAAGGTTTAACTACAGCCAGCTTGAAGGCCTGTGGTACATAGCTGATTATTAGAGATAGGTTGATCATATTTAAGATCGAAGAATTAATTAATGGCAGGACTTCTTTGAGCAGTTTTGTAGGAATGGGGTCTAAAAGACACGTTGATGGTTTGGAGGAAGTAATTATTGAAGTTAACTCAGAAAGATCAATTAGAGAAAAAGAGTCTAACTTAACATCAATGGTACTAAGAGTAGCTGTAGATAATATTACATCTGTGGGATGATTGTTGGTAATTTTTTCTCTAATGATAAAAATTTTATTTGTGAAGAAGTTCATGAAGTCATTACTAGTTAACGTTAAAGGGATTGTTGGCTCAAAAGAGCTCTGACTGTTTGTCAGCCTGGCTACAGTGCTGAAGAGAAACCTGGGGTTATTCTTATTTTCTTCAATCAGTGATGAATAGTAAGATGTTCTGGCTTTGCGGAGGGCTTTCTTATAAAGCAGCAAACTATTTCTCCAGGCTAAATGATGATCCTCTAAATTTGTGACACGCCATTTCCTCTCCAGATTACGAGTCATCTGCTTTAGGGTACGTGTTTGAGAATTATACCACGGAGTCAGGTACTTCTGATTAGAGACCTTAGTTTTCACAGGAGCTACAGTATCCAGAGTCGTACGTAGTGAGGAGGTGAAATTATTAACAAGATAATCGACCTCTGTTGGGGTAGCGTTCAGATAGCTGCTCTGCTCTATGTTGGTACAGGGCATTGAAGATGATAACAGTGGGTGGATTATATTCTTAAACTTAGTTACAGCGCTTTCAGAAAGACATCTACTTTGATAAAGTCTACTCTCCACTGCTGTGTAATCAATTATTGTAAATGTAAATGTTATCAGGAAATGATCAGACAGGAGAGGGCTTTCAGGAAACACTGTTAAATGTTCAGTTTCTATGCCATATGTTAAAACAAGATCTAGAGTGTGATTAAAGTGGTGGGTGGGTTCTTTTACATTTTGAGAGAAACCAATTGAGTCTAATAACAGATTAAATGCCAGATTGAGGCTGTCATTTTTAGCATCTACATGGATGTTAAAATCACCCACAATAATTATTTTATCTGAGCTCAGAACTAAATTAGATATAAAGTCTGAGAAATCAGACAGAAACTCTGTGTAAGGCCCAGGTGGACGATAGATGATAACAAGTAAGACTGGTTTCTGAGTTTTACAGCTGGGGTGGACGAGGCTAAGCATCAGGCTTTCAAATGAATTAAAAGTCTGTCTTGGTCTTTCATTAATTAATAGGCTGGTGTGAAAAATTGCTGCCACACCGCCCCCTCGGCCTGTGCTTCGAGGTTTCTGGTAGTTAGAATGACTCGGGGGTGTTGATTCATTTAAACTAACATAATCATCCTGCTGCAACCAGGTTTCTGTAAGACAGAGTAAATCAATTTGTTGATCAATTATTAAGTCATGTACTAACAGAAACTTGGAGGAGAGAGACCTAATATTTAATAATCCACATTTCACTGTTTTACTCTTTGGTTCAGATGTGGATACTTTATTGTTCTTTCTTTGTAATTGTTTATGTTTAAGTTGTTTGTTGCTGGTTTTTAGTTTGTTATTTGTCTTTTTTGAAGCTGACACAGTCTCTATCACTACTTTGCCAAATTGTCACTCTTACATGAAAGGATATTGGTTAGGATATTCAAGAACAGCCCAAGAACTACTAATTTGCCAACACAGAATACAGATAAACCAAATACCTTCTGGATGCTTCAACAGAACACTGATCCCAAACACATATTAAAACTGGTTTTGATAAAGCAAGCTAACATTAAGCTTCTGAAATGGCATTCCCAAAGCCCTGACCAAAATCCTTTATGTTTAAACCTGGGTCTGTGCCAGAAACCAGCTAATTTCAATGAACTCTACTAGGTCTGCCAAAGAACAGTAGTCCAACATCCAGCCACAATTATGCCATAAAAGTTTTGATATTGGTGGTTACCAATAATCTTCTGGCGTCATCAAGATGCAATCTCATAACTTGCAATTTACTTTAATAGCTCAAAGAAATCAATAAAAGTCCAAATGACCATATCACTCATGTCCATGTAAATGTCTGACTACAAATGTATAGCTTCTTCTTCCTTTGTTGGTTTATAGGGATATTTCCTGCATCACTCGCTGCCACAACGTTTGGATAATGACTTTTTGATGATGTGGTAGGTACGGTTTCCCCTCATTCCATGAATACACAGCTTATGTGTTGCATAGCTGATCCTTTTTGTACTCCTTAAAAGTCATTGGAATTTTGTCATGGTCTGGTTGAGTGCCTGTATTTTTCCATAGAGTCGGTGGTTCCACCTCTGGGAGGAGCCACCGCATTCCTGCGTGCTGTCCACACCAAGCAGTTGGCGTATAAGTGCAGCGCTCTCAATGACTCTTCCCCAGATCTTCAGCTAACCTGTTTAGTGTAGGCCGTCATAGCTCTTGCTAGATTAATCATAGTGTATTATTGCTACTCACCTGGTGCTCTCTTTGTTCTCAGTTACCCACCTGAGCATCATGCTCCAACAGTAATCACCTTCATTAGGATGCTGGACCTCTCGACAGCTACTCAGCCACAGCTCTTGTTCACTCTACTCACCTGCCTGCCTCCCTGCCTCAATATTTGGATACCTTGGATCACCACTGCTTGGATTCACCTCCGCTCACCCTGACCACCTACCCCTCCACCCCATTATTCCACCTGCAGCAATGACCCTGAATCTACCCGTCCTGTCTGTCTACCCCTTTGCCTCCACGTCACAAAGTTTTTTAGTTTCACTGCTTCATAGTATTTAGTTATGCTTCACGTTACTTCATAGTTCTTGGTTATATTCTAGTTCACGATCGTGGGGCGATCGTGGCTCAAGAGTTGGGAGTTCGCCTTGTAATCGGAAGGTTGCCGGTTCGAGCCCCGGCTTGGACAGTCTCGGTCGTTGTGTCCTTGGGCAAGACACTTCACCCGTTGCCTACTGGTGGTGGTCAGAGGGCCCGGTGGCGCCAGTGTCCGGCAGCCTCGCCTCTGTCAGTCCGCCCCAGGGTGGCTGTGGCTACAATGTAGCTTGCCATCACCAGTGTGTGAATGTGCGTGAATGGGTGGATGACTGGATATGTAAAGCGCTTTGGGGTCCTTAGGGACTAGTAAAGCGCTATATAAATACAGGCCATTTACCATTCACAGTACATCATTGACTTTTCAAGTGTTTCCCCACAGTTTGTAAATAAGCATTGTTGTCACGTTTATCAGTGCCTCCGTCTTTTTCTGCGTTTGAGTCCGTTTGCCTAATTTGGCCTTCCGGCCATGACGTTTTCTTTCTGTTCCAGAGCTTGTCTTGACTTCCACATGCCACAATTATGGTGTCACCACATACTCCTGCTAGAACACTCAGATCTGCCACTTATCTACTTCTGACCCAACCCAGATCTCGACTGAAGTCCCGGGGTGACCGTGCGTTTGCTCTGGCTGCCCCGGTACTGTGGAATACCCTTCCTCTCGACCTCCGCGCATCTGATTCCATTGCACTGTTCAAATCACGATTACAAACCCACTTATTCAATCTTGCCTTTCCCTCTAGTTAATATTTCTTTTATGATTTTATATCACGCACTTTTATGCTCATTTAAATTCTTGTTTGCTCTGTACCTGTTGCTTTCCTATGTATCAGTGACAGTTATCTGCTTGCATACTTAGTACTTGCTTTGGTCCTATTTCTATTATCCTTCTCCTATTCTCTATCTTACTTGTTAAGCACCTTGGCATACCCTTGGTTTTTAAGTGTGCTTTATAAATAAAGTTTATTATTATTATTATTATTATTATTATTATTATTATTATTATTATCATTTAAGGTCACGAATATAAGAAAAACATATACAGTATGAAAATGATTAAAGGCTATCAAATCTATGCTCAGCTTGAAGTGAAAATAAATAGTTGCTTGATACATCATGCATGCAGGTGCACACCTCTTTTAGATACAAGATTAATGTGTTCCTGACTTCTGCAGTGTTAACATGTGTTGCAAATCCCTCTCGACTCGGTATTTGGCTGCACTAGGCTAAAATCAATGCTTTTATATTGTCAGTTGTGTTGTGAAGAAACTATGTGTTTAGCTGTGTTTGTTTTGTCTTCAGAGGCTGAGTTTGAGTAAAGCATAAACATTGTGCCAGTGTCTTGCCTTTAAAGGTCATCCTGCAGAGATGGCGTGCAGCAACTCTTACATCTACAACAATCTGCAGTGATATTGTAGAGAAAATCAATTTTTCTCTTTTTTCTATTATTAAATTAGTGTTCTAAGGGAAAAAATCACAGAAATAGTTTTAGAAGCTCACAGCGGACAATTAATTGTTTACAATGTTTTCTGGTCAAGTAGACCATTCCCTAGAATGTCATAGGACGATATTACAAGACTTGCTTTGCTTATGTGACTGTTTCTCTCCCAGAAAAGGTTTAGACCATTTGGCTAACCACAGCACAAAAGCATCAGACTATCCATATAACAAATTATTAACTAGATGGCAAAAGATGAAAAATTGTTTGTAAGGACTCCTCTCTGCAACTGAACCGAGGGAGCAAAAATAAATGGGGCAATAACAATAGTGGAAAGGCCAAAGGCATCATGGTTTACACCGGAGACTTTAATCAGCTACTGGCAATGTGTACTTTATTAACAACTTGACAGTATCTTGTTGGACCCCCTTAAGGGGTCATTTTGCCTTCAAAACTGATTTAATTTTTCATG
This sequence comes from Maylandia zebra, assembly GCF_041146795.1. NCBI lineage: Eukaryota > Metazoa > Chordata > Actinopteri > Cichliformes > Cichlidae > Maylandia > Maylandia zebra. The sequence goes on along the minus strand of NC_135175.1, from coordinate 4,011,982 downwards.
GCTGTTACATCCTGTGAGGCTGTGGGAGTGTGTGGGCGTGGTGTTGTCTTCTCTCTCTCCTCCTCCTTCTTTCTTGCCCCTCCCCTTGTCTCTCTCTGCCCCTGCCTTCTCCTTTAGGACACACCTGCTGCTCATCTGCCCTCGTTTACCACCAATTACCCTCAGAGGTGATATAAGCTGGAGAAGAGCAGTGTGGAGGTAGGAGAGGCTTCTGGTGGATGTCCTCTGTGTTGGTCAGTGTGTGATACTGGTTTAGGTATGGAAACGGCCTGCTGCGTGTGACCAGCCCCACTGTGTGTGGCTCTTTGTGAGTAGTAGCAGCGGTGGTTTCCCATAAGTGACGGCGGCCTCCATTAGTTTGCTAATGAGGTAGCACGTTGCCAGCGATCCCTACACGTCTTCACAAAATCTGCCACGTTAGTTTTTGGAACACCCCCACTAAGGAGCCTCTCTTTCAACATCTTTAGCGGGCCCCGCACCTCGCGGCCAAACACAAGGGTAGCTGGGCTGAACCCTAAGGACTCCTGCTTAACATTGCGTGTCGCAAATAGTACAAAGGGGACACCCTCATCCCAACTTCTGCCTGTGTCATGGCAGTACTTTTTCAGCATGGCCTTAAGTGTTTGGTGCCAACGCTCAAGTGCACCCTGCGACTCTGGGTGATAAGCACTGGACACAGAATGAGAAATGCCAAGGGAAGTTAAAGTCTGTCTAAATGCTCGGGATAAGAAATTAGTTCCCTGGTCTGTTTGCACTGTTTTTGGGAGACTAAAGGTGGTAAAAAATTTGATTAGCGCCTTAGTAATGTTTGCAGTGGTGATCCTCCGCAGAGGAATTGCTTCGGGGAACCGCATGGACAAGCACATTATGGTCAATAAAAACTGATTACCTGCTCGTATTCTTGGCAACGGACCAACACAATCGACCAAAACATGCTCAAATGGCTCACCAACAGCAGGTATTGGACATAGTGGGGCGGGGGGCACAGTTTGGTTTGGTTTGCCCACCAGTTGACACGTATGACAAGTATTACAATTCTTCACAACATCTGCCTTCATTGCCGGCCAGAAGAAGTGCTGCAGAATACGGTCATATGTTTTAGTTATCCCCAAATGTCCTGACCATGAATGGTCATGGGCTAATTGTAGAGGCCAATGCTGACGACGATCTGCATACAGTATGCTTTCTGAGGGACAACAGTGTGGTTGGCGGTTGGCGAATTCAGCTTACTTAGCTGAGGTAACGGCCCACTTGTCTCATCTGTCCCCTTCACAATGCGAAGATGTGCTTAGCCTACTGCACTCTTACCCTTCCCTCTTTGGTGATGTGCCCTCACGTACTAGTGTTTGTGAACATGATATCAATGTTGGTGACGCAACCCCAATCAAACAGCACGCGTACTGCTGCCCCATGGGAAAGCGCGAGGTGATGAGGAAGGAAGTCAGTTATTTAGTAGAGAATGGTTTGGCCACAGCCCTTGGAGCTCCCCATGTTTGCTTACGCCCAAGTCTGATGGCACCCCACGTTTCTGCACCGACTACCGAAAGGTTTATGCAGTGACTGTCTCCGATTCTTTTCCACTTCCTCGTATGGAGGATTGCGTTGATAATATAGGTCCTGCCACATTTATTTCCAAACTGGACCTTCTTAAAGGGTATTGGCAGGTGCCTTTGACCCCCAGAGCCTCTGACATTTCTGCATTTGTCACACCCGACCATTTCATGCAGTACACCGTGATGGCGTTTGGCATGAAAAACGCTCCGGCCACATTTCAGCGTTTGATGCAGCTGGTGTTGGGAGATGTGCCTCGGTGTAATGTGTACTTTGTTAAGATTTGTTAGAGATTTTGTTGTGTGGGAAAATCCAAATAGATTAGCACTTTCTGCAAAACTTTGACCAGCCCATCTAGAACAAAGGAATCAGGCCAAGTCACATCTAAATGCATTGAGTTTCTGTCATGATTACCTAATAAAGTGGCTGGTGATAAGCATTTGCAACAGTTTTGGTTTTTCAGTTTTGCCCAGTTCAGTTCGATAGTATAAAGGTGCTTTGTACTGCAAGGTAAGGACCCTACAATGTAAGAGAGAAAACACCAACAATAAGGAAATAATATGGAAAAGGAGCCTTTTAACAGGAAGAGAACTCCAGCAGAAGCAGGCTCAGAGATGGGTAGCCATGACATGGCAGTGGGGAGTGGAAAGATGCAAGTGGAGTGGAAATACTCAGCAGCCTGAGCAGCATCATTAAGAGATAGGCACGGATTAGCCCTTTATTGTCATTGTACATGTACAACAAAATTATGACACCAAAGATGTGACAGAACAGGGCATTACACAGTCATGTCTTCTAGACTGAAACATTCATCTTAATATAAGGTTATAATCTCCACCCTGCATCAGTGTTGTTTGACCTATGCATGTGAAGGCACGTGTTGAATTTTGCATGTAGATGCTGCACATCAGATGCAGCGTTCATATATGCTCAGTGTCCTACACCAAAAATCATGCTACTAAAATGCTGTTTTGGAAAGAAGGATTTTTTTTTTATTCATTCATTCTTTGTGTGGCTCGTACATTTGTCACTGTCCACGCTCTCCCTCGCAGTCATTTTTAAGCGAGGTTGTATGTTATGATTAGACTGTAATCACACTGGCAGGGAATTCATTACGGCCTCTCAAGTAAACAATTGTTACTTCAGAATCCAATTAACTAAAGCAAACACACTGCACCAGTTACCATCAGCATGCTGTCTCTGCTCAGTCCACACTCTGAGAAATAATGCGCGCTCCACATGGAGGAGGCTAAAAAGAGCAGTGTGTGACAAGCACTTCAGCACCAATCACATGGGCTGACTCTGCTTTGATGTTTATGCTGCATGCGTGCAAAAGCCTCCATGCAGAGAGAGATACAAGGGAGGGAGTTAAGGATGAGTTTATTTGGCAATCATCCCATTTACTCATAAACAGTAACAATTTTTTCGACTTTGGTTCCTCCGAGACGAGTCTCATGTTGCTCTCAGGGAGTTCATTTGAAATAAGATTTGATTTTAGAATTGACTGTGCAGTCAGAATAAACAAAACATTCACAAAGGTCATCCTGCTTTAACATTTCCTGGTGTGACTGTACACCGGGTAACCCGTGGGGTGCCGTAAATTATAACAATAATAACTGTATAAGATCAAGGTGTGTAAATGTCTCTTACTTTTCTCACAGAATGTATATTTGATAATATGTTTTTCATTTTCCTGTTTTAGTATAACATTTGTTTTTAAATAGTATTTTCTTGCTTATTTTCACCTTGGAATTGCAGAGGGGGGCGGGTTTGTGCACAGTGGAGTAGTGGAGGCTTTAACTGGCTGTGGACTCAAACAGTTTTCTTACCGTGTCTGGCAAAACCAGGGACATTCAGGCTGATTCTGTGAATTCAGCATTGTGGAAATAAATGATGTTTTTAACTACAAGCGGACAAGTGGATTTTTTCAACTGCACAAGGATGCGTGTACGGCCAGACTACCAGCTAGTACTTCCACTGTAACAATAATTATAATATTAATAATAAAATGTGCATTTGAGTTCTCTTCTTGTGGCAATCAGAAGTAATGTTTACCGATTTAAATGACCATAAATAACCATATTTATGGTTCTAATGCTTGATTTTAAAACTTTTTAGCTCAGTTAGCACACTTATCCCATCATGACCTAGTTTATAAATTGGTGTGGTGAATATATTTACTGGTGACAAAAAGGGAAAAAATTTCAGCATATCTGCCTTGCATTTTTCCACCTATTCAACATGTCAACTGCTTTTCCTTTTAGCCAGGCCTGTTGAAGTGCTTAAGGATGGAGGAACTGTCACTTTACAGCCCTGGATGACCAGCTCGTCTCTGTAGTTGTGGACAATGGCTTCGGGGTTCGTTACCTTATGCTTACGCCTTATGCCTACCTTATGCTTCATTACATACTGCCTAGCAGGTGTCACTTCACTGACATTTGCCAATTGGAGAAACAGTCTAACAGTACTGCACTCACACACCTCTCGAAAAAAAAAAAAAAAAACTAGAAGTGTCACAAATTATATGGAATTAAAGTTATGCTGTCTGAGACCAGCTGACTTATTTCTTCCCCATCTGGGGTTCAGCAGCGCAGGCTGTAAACACAACACTGGCACACTGCCCTTAAATAAAGTTGGGGTGGCTAAACAGTAAGCAATATGTTGCTAATTTTTAAATTTGACTCACAATTTTGGACTCCAGTCATTATGGAAATAAGATAAAATTGATAAAAACTACTTTATTTTCTACAGTATTTAGTTGGGCTGAGCTTCTTTGGTTAACACGATCTGCTTAGAGAGATTAAAAGGCTTCAGCAGGTAAAATTTTGGAGGGATCATCAGCTATTGCAGGTGCTTTCAATGGGTTCTCACCCAGTTTTCCCCTTGTGGGACAATTAAAGGATTATTCTATTCTATTCTATTCTTGTTTACAGTGACCAAGTTTTCAGTCAGATGTTGTCACACCGTTGCTTTCTGTGTGGCTACTGTGTGGGGTACAGTAGTGCTGTTCTGGACCTCTCATCAACCCTGTCTGCCACTGCAGATATCCTGCAGGGGAAGCTGCAGAGTGGTAAAAACTACTAGTTAGGCTAGCGAGACCAGCAAGGATATCTAGGGTTACACCCCTACCAGATGAATCTGTGCTCTCTGTGTATCCCTTTTCCACTCTATTTTATTTTATTTTTTTAAATTTATACTTTATTAACGTTGAAGAAAACAAAAAAGTTGTATAAAGTTCAATTAATGCATGTTTGTTATTAATCATTAACTATTACAATATTCAAGATTATATTTATTGAGCAAAGGTATTTTGATAATGCTTTTTTCCCCATAACATGGTCCAATTTTGAATCCTTGAATCTTAACACTGTAAAGCAATAGCCATATCATGTTCTGGAGCTATTCTACAGCGTGGGCCATTTATATGGATACACCATAATAACATGGGAATGGTTGGTGATATTAAAGTCCTGTTTGTGGCACATTAGTATATGTGAGGGGGCAAACTCCTCAAGATGGGTGGTGACCATGGTGGCCATTCAGAAGTGGGCCATCCTGGATACAACTTTTGTTTTTTCAATAGGAAGAGGGCTATGTGACACATTACCATCACCTTATTTTTTTTTGTTTTACTGGAGTCCTCTTCAGTATGAGGGGATCTTGGGTGTTTTTTGTTGTTGTTTTTTTGGTTTTCCAGTAGCTACATACAGCAATCAACCCTCAGAACTGCAAACACAACTATATATGGACTGTTTTGGAAATATTTTTTGCATTAGATTTTCTTGCTGTTCTTTCATTTCTTGATGGAAAAGCAAACACAGTCCTCTCCAGAGCTGCAGATTTGAGACAGATAAGTCCTATAAGTTGCATGCGCTTGCACCTTCTTACACTCCATCACTTACCAGATGATGTCAGTTAAATCTGTGAAGGCTTAAGCTACGTCCACACTAGCCTGTATAAATTTGAAAACGGCACTTTCATCTGAAAACACTTCACGTCCACACTATCTTTTTCAGTATTGAAATGGCCAAAAACGCTTACGTTCCAGTACTGCACATGCGTGAAACACAAGACGATTCAACCTGCCTCATTTCTGTCTGCCACTTATTTACTTTCCGGCTCTCTGAAACATTGCGGCAAAATGTCGAGGAAAAGCACCAAGTTTTTTAAATGGACTAACAATGACGTGGAGTTGTTGCTGCGAGTAACACAAAAGTACAAAGTTGCAAAAGCGAGTGAGAATTAAAGAATTTGAAGAAAAGCTATCTGGAGCATGTACAGACTGATATTAATCTTTAATAGGGCTGTCAAAATTGAGCGCAAACAAAACAACTGCTGTGTAATGCTCTCCGCTATCTTAGTTTAATTGGTCACATGAGTACATCACATGACTAAAATGTGTCATTGTTTTTGAAAAGTCTCCAGGTTCGCTGTCCACACTGCACGCGAAAACGGCATTTTCAAATGTATCCGAAAACGCCGTCTCGAAGGCCAAAACGGAGAGAAAGCGATGTGTTTTCAAAAGAAAACGTATTAGTATGGACGTAGCCTTAGTCATTCAGGGTTGACAGTTGGACTGGGTCTGTAACACATCTTTGTTTAGGCATTAAAATAGTAAGACATCACTGCTCAGCAGGGCTATATTGAGGCCTACAATGCCCACTACTTCTTGTATCTAGCATACAAACCCTTACATCTATACAAGGAAGATTAAGATTTGATTGGTATTGAGCACATCCTTCCTGCCAAAAGAAAAAAATAGTTTTCATTCCAAAACTTAGTATTGCATTCTCAAAGGGTTACGGTAGGAGCTTACAGCTTACGATAGGAGCAATGCAATGCCTTTTTAGTAGCGAGGTTGAAACTTTCTGTCTGCTGTTGTAGCCCTTAGTGTGGAAGAGTGCTCTAAGTATGTCAAGTTGATACATCTTCCACTCTATGAAGCAATGTGAAGCTTAAGCTACTCTTCATATATATATAATGGCATTTCATTTATGGCAGGTCCTTTATTGGTGTAGATTATTTGCTTTTTGCCATTTCATCCCATGAACAATAACCATTACATTAACCCTACATTGTGATGTGTCATTTAATGTGTTATAAATACACAATTCTGTGATTTTCAGAAACTGTTGGAATTTTGCGATTGCGGCAATGGTTCAAGAGTTCGAGTAGTTTGAGCTAAAAGTTTGGCCTAAAACACGAGTGCAGACGAACAATAGTCTCAGCTGTTTGCCGACTGACATATCTACACATAACAAGAACAGCTATTACGGGAGCCAATTCCCTCAATTTCTTATGAGTGGGGTTGTTTGTCTAATCACATGTTCAAGTTAACCACATTATTATTAACACCATCTGTAATATGCTTGCTTCTAGATGGATTTTGTTTTTAGGACTTCATCTACAATTAGGTGGTTTGGTTTTGTCAATACAATTATCAGGGTTGAAACCATGGTCACAAGTTCAAATCAAAGGTCAATTAATAAATACGCTTTGGTCTCTTTGGTCTCTTGTGTTCTGGGGGCCTCTGGATGTCTGGAGTTTTGATCTCCTCCATACCTGCTTCATGCCCTGGAGGACGGGGCTGTGGCCCCCCCACACCCTCTAGCAGATCATTACATGAAGGAACCTTTTAAAAAAACAAGCGCGTCCATGCTCACAGGTGTACACACGGGTGATCACACCCACAAACTACACCTTTTTGGCTCCTACCTCAAAGCACACTGTGTTCTGTTGATCTTATGTGCTGCACAATAATGTTTAATATTTAGTATTTACTGTCATATTCCCATATAGCATTGTGATATTGTTTATTCTATTACTCTTGTTCTCTTCTGCTTGTTTTCTTTTTTCTTTCTCAGCAGGTGATCCAGGTGATCGATATATGCATTTTTTTTTCTTTTTCTAAAAAATAAAAAATAAATATAAAAAAATAAAATAAATGCGCAATGTTAGCAACCAGCGTTTGAATGATGTGTGATGTTAAAAATACCTTTGGAGTATTTGTAGGGCAGCCTTAAATGGAAATATTCACATACATCTATTCTCTTTCAGTTGTCCTTGTCAGGGTCGAGGACAGAGGCGATATATAATTATAATAATTATTATAGACTGGAGTGTATGTATTGGAATTTAATTTGAAAAATCCAAGTGAAATAGAAAAGTATTTTACTAAATAATAGCCTTTTTAGGCATGTGCACTCTCACAATTCATGCCATTCTGCAATGTGTTTGCCGCCTTGGAAGCAAAGCAGGTTTTGACCCTCTTAATCTGGCTGTTTCATGAGGGTTTGTCTCCTCTGAATAAATTATTCTGACTGAAAACATTAAGAAAAAAAATAATGACAAAGGGTTTTATTGCGTTTGTTCGAGATGTTATATATCTCTCTTGTGTATCCATTGTGTTGCTCTTCATTTCCTCCTGAAAAAACAACAGCGCACGCATCTGAGTTCACTTTAATTAGATTTAACATGTGTTCGGACAAAGAACAATAGATCTTACAACATTTGCATGACAATGCCCTCTAATTGTTCTTTTGCTTAATTTCTTTTTAATAGCTAAAGCAGCAGTTCCTGATTATATTCAAAATGGATCACTGTCACCAAGCACACTCCTCTCTCCTTCCTGTCTCTTTTCTTTCCCAGTCTCCCTGAAAATTCAACCCCAAATGGCCCACATAGAGAGTTATTCACAAGTATCATTAACCCTCCTGACTCTTCATTGTGTTGTTTTCCCTTGGGGAAATCGAATCCGTACTTGTTTTGATGAAGAACTGCAGCGGTTCCTTTGTTTGGGCCCCAGATGGAGAGAAGCCGATACTTGATTGTGTGAATTTGGTTGTGCCCTGAACTCTGAAGTAAATAGCACTGGATAATGGTCACTTCTCTTCAGCTCTCTAAAGCCTTCTTCTCTCTCCTTTTGCCACTAAACCTAAATAAGGAGCACCAATTTATTGTGGAGTGAGGAACTTGACACAAACTTGATGCTTGTGGCTGAAGGACTGAACCTAAACCCTTCAGCCCGCTGATAGCTGTAGACTAACAGCCACTTTTGCTGTGGACGTGTACTTAGTTTTATGCCCCCAAAAGCTGTTGTAACTTCTAACATGTTCATTTTGTGCAGTTAATGGTGAGGTGTGCAATGGTGTGAGAGTACACACAGCTACTCCCAAGAGCTTGGGTTATGACTGTTATGAAGTTTGCAATGTTTTAAGAACAAAGAAGGAAGGAAGGTAGTGAGTGAGAACTTGCCAGTCTGTTCTACTTCATTATTAATGCCTGTAGAGTTCATGTCAGATGACAGGAGTGCTCATGTAATGGATGCTGTGAGAACAGTTGATCTCTGGTATTATTTTGGTGTTTTTTTGGAGTCAGATGGCACCATATCGCAGCGATGCTACAGTCACACTTAAAATAGTCAGAGGCCGATAATTATTGCAGCTTGTTGGCAGTGCAATGAATTAGATGGAAATTATTTGCAAATGTTTGCCATTCTGTCTGAGACTGATAGCAGTCAGCTTGTAGACAGGTTGCCTCCGACCACGTGACCTGTGCAATCCTGTTGTGATCAAAAGTGGTCACTGCACCTGCCGTTCACCACAAAATAAAGAAATCAGTGCAATCACTGGGAAACCACCAATTTTCCTTAGTCACATAGAAGTTTGTATCTCATTTTTCTCTACTGTGAATGAGCCACGAGAGAGCAAAGCATCCAGCTATCAGCTAATACAAGCCAGTTTGGTTAGCAGGCCCTACGTATAACTTTACAAGTATTCAATTCAATTCAATTCAATTTTATTTATATAGCGCCAAATCACAACATAAGTCACCTCAAGACGCTTCATAGATACAGAGAAAAACCCAACAATCATATGACCCCCTATGAGCAAGCACTTTGGCGACAGTGGGAAGGAAAAACTCCCTTTTAACAGGAAGAAACCTCCGGCAGAACCAGGCTCAGGGAGGGGCGGGGCCATCTGCTGCAACCGGTTGGGGTGAGAGAAGGAAGACAGGATAAAAGACATGCTGTGGAAGAGAGACAGAGGTTAATAACAGATATGATTCAATGCAGAGAGGTCTGTTAATACATAGTGAGTGAGAAAGGTGACTGGAAAGGAAAAACTCAATGCATCAGGGGAATCCCCGGCAGCCTACGTCTATTGCAGCATAACTAAGGGAGGATTCAGGGTCACCTGGTCCAGCCCTAACTAGATGCTTTAGCAAAAAGGAAAGTTTGAAGCCTAATCTTGAAAGTAGAGATAGTGTCTGTCTCCTGAATCCAAACTGGAAGCTGGTTCCACAGAAGAGGGGCCTGAAAACTGAAGGCTCTGCCTCCCATTCTACTTTTAAATACTCTAGGAACAACAAGTAGGCCTGCAGAGCGAGAGCGAAGTGCTCTAATAGGGTGATATGGTACTACAAGGTCATTGAGATAAGATGGGGCCTGATTATTTAAGACCTTGTATGTGAGGAGCAGGATTTTGAAGTCAATTCTCGATTTAACAGCAAGCCAGTGAAGGGAAGCCAAAACAGGAGAAATATGCTCTCTCTTTCTAGTCCCTGTCAGGACTCTTGCTGCAGCATTTTGGATTAGCTGAAGGCTTTTCAGTGAGTTTTTTGGACATCCTGATAATAATGAATTACAGTCGTCCAGCCTGGAAGTAATAAATGCATGAACTAGTTTTTCAGCGTCACTCTGAGACAGGATATTTCTAATTTTAGAGATGTTGCACAAATGGAAGAACGCAGTCTTACATATTTGTTTAATATGTGCATCGAAGGACATGTCCTGGTGAAAAATGACTCCAATTTTCCTCACAGCGTTACTGGAGGCCAAGGTAATGCCGAGTACAATAACCTCAGTTTGATCTGAATTAAGAAGTAGAAAGTTAGCGGCCATTCAGTTCTTTACAGTGGGGCAAAAAAGTATTTAGTCAGCCACCGATTGTGCAAGTTCCCCCACCTAAAATGATGACAGAGGTCAGTAATTTGCACCAGAGGTACACTTCAACTGTGAGAGACAGAATGTGAAATAAAAATCCTTGAATCCACATGGTAGGATTTGTAAAGAATTTATTCGTAAATCAGGGTGGAAAATAAGTATTTGGTCAATAACAAAAATACAACTCAATACTTTGTAACATAACCTTTGTTGGCAATAACAGAGGTCAAACGTTTACTATAGGTCTTTACCAGGTTTGCACACACAGTAGCTGGTATTTTGGCCCATTCCTCCATGCAGATCTTCGCGAGAGCAGTGATGTTTTGGGGCTGTCGCCGAGCAACACGGACTTTCAACTCCCGCCACAGATTTTCTATGGGGTTGAGGTCTGGAGACTGGCCAGGCCACTCCAAGACTTTCAAATGCTTCTTACGGAGCCACTCCTTTGTTGCCCGGGCGGTGTGTTTTGGATCATTGTCATGTTGGAAGACCCAGCCTCGTTTCATCTTCAAAGTTCTCACTGATGGAAGGAGTTTTTGGCTCAAAATCTCACGATACATGGCCCCATTCATTCTGTCCTTAACACAGATCAGTCGTACTGTCCCCTTGGCAGAAAAACAGCCCCATAGCATGATGTTTCCACCCCCATGCTTCACAGTAGGTATGGTGTTCTTGGGATGCAACTCAGTATTCTTCTTCCTCCAAACACGACGAGTTGAGTTTATACCAAAAAGTTCTACTTTGGTTTCATCTGACCACATGACATTCTCCCAATCCTCTGCTGTATCATCCATGTGCTCTCTGGCAAACTTCAGACGGGCCTGGACATGCACTGGCTTCAGCAGCGGAACACGTCTGGCACTGCGGGATTTGATTCCCTGCCGTTGTAGTGTGTTACTGATGGTGACCTTTGTTACTTTGGTCCCAGCTCTCTGCAGGTCATTCACCAGGTCCCCCCGTGTGGTTCTGGGATCTTTGCTCACCGTTCTCATGATCATTTTGACCCCACGGGATGAGATCTTGCGTGGAGCCCCAGATCGAGGGAGATTATCAGTGGTCTTGTATGTCTTCCATTTTCTGATGATTGCTCCCACAGTTGATTTTTTCACACCAAGCTGCTTGCCTATTGTAGATTCACTCTTCCCAGTCTGGTGCAGGTCTACAATACTTTTCCTGGTGTCCTTCGAAAGCTCTTTGGTCTTGGCCATGGCGGAGTTTGGAGTCTGACTGTTTGAGGCTGTGGACAGGTGTCTTTTATACAGATGATGAGTTCAAACAGGTGCCATTCATACAGGTAACGAGTGGGGGACAGAAAAGCTTCTTACAGAAGACGTTACAGGTCTGTGAGAGCCAGAGATTTTCCTTGTTTGAGGTGACCAAATACTTATTTTCCACCCTGATTTACGAATAAATTCTTTACAAATCCTACCATGTGAATTCATGGATTTTTTTTCACATTCTGTCTCTCACAGTTGAAGTGTACCTCTGGTGCAAAATCCTGACCTCTGTCATCATTTTAAGTGGGGGAACTTGCACAATCGGTGGCTGACTAAATACTTTTTTGCCCCACAGTATGCCTTGAAGACATTGTGTGTGTTATCTGGCTTCATGTACAGATAGAGCTGGGTGTCATCTGCATAGCAGTGAAAATGTATGCTATGTCTTCTAATGATGCTGCCTAAGGGAAGCATGTATAATGTAAACAGAATTGGTCCTAGCACTGAACCCTGTGGAACTCCATAATTAACCTCAGTGTGTGAAGACGACTCTCCATTTACATGCACAAATTGGAGTCTATTAGATAGATATGATACAAACCACTGCAGCACAGTACCTGTAATACCTACAGCATGTTCTAATCGCTCTAATAGGATATTATGGTCGACAGTATCGAACGCTGCACTAAGGTCTAGCAGGACAAGCACAGAGATGAGTCCACTGTCAGAGGCCATAAGAAGATCATTTGTAACCTTCACTAAAGCTGTTTCTGTGCTGTGATGAGCTCTGAAACCTGACTGAAACTCTTCAAATAAACCATTCCTCTGCAGATGATCTGTTAGCTGTTTGACAACTACTCTTTCAAGGATTTTTGATATGAAAGGAAGGTTGGAGATTGGCCTATAATTAGCTAAGACTGCTGGGTCTAGAGATGCTTTTTGAGTAAAGGTTTAACTACAGCCAGCTTGAAGGCCTGTGGTACATAGCCGATCATTAGAGATAGGTTGATCATATTTATGATCAAAGAATGAATTAATGGCAGGACTTCTTTGAGCAGTTTTGTAGGAATGGGGTCTAAAAGACACGTTGATGGCTTGGAGGAAGTAATTATTGAAGTTAACTCAGAAAGATCAATTAGAGAAAAAGAGTCTAACTTAACATCAATGGTACTAAGAGTAGCTGTAGATAATATTACATCTGTGGGATGATTGTTGGTAATTTTTTCTCTAATGATAAAAATTTTATTTGTGAAGTTCATGAAGTCATTACTAGTTAACGTTAAAGGGATTGTTGGCTCAAAAGAGCTCTGACTTTTTGTCAGCCTGGCTACAGTGCTGAAGAGAAACCTGGGGTTGTTCTTATTTTCTTCAATCAGTGATGAATAGTAAGATGTTCTGGCTTTGCGGAGGGCTTTCTTATAAAGCAGCAAACTATTTCTCCAGGCTAAATGATGATCCTCTAAATTTGTGACACGCCATTTCCTCTCCAGATTACGAGTCATCTGCTTTAGGGTACGTGTTTGAGAATTATACCACGGAGTCAGGTACTTCTGATTAGAGACCTTAGTTTTCACAGGAGCTACAGTATCCAGAGTATTACGTAGTGAGGAGGTGAAATTATTAACAAGATAATCGACCTCTGTTGGGGTAGCGTTCAGTGGGTGGATTATATTCTTAAACTTAGTTACAGCGCTTTCAGAAAGACATCTACTTTGATAAAGTCTACTCTCCACTGCTGTGTAATCAATTATTGTAAATGTAAATGTTATCAGGAAATGATCAGACAGGAGAGGGCTTTCAGGAAACACTGTTAAATGTTCAGTTTCTATGCCATATGTTAAAACAAGATCTAGAGTGTGATTAAAGTGGTGGGTGGGTTCTTTTACATTTTGAGAGAAACCAATTGAGTCTAATAACAGATTAAATGCCATGTTGAGGCTGTCATTTTTAGCATCTACATGGATGTTAAAATCACCCACAATAATTATTTTATCTGAGCTCAGAACTAAATTAGATATAAAGTCTGAGAAATCAGACAGAAACTCTGTGTAAGGCCCAGGTGGACGATAGATGATAACAAGTAAGACTGGATTCTGAGTTTCACAGCTGGGGTGGACGAGGCTAAGCATCAGGCTTTCAAATGAATTAAAAGTCTGTCTTGGTCTTTCATTAATTAATAGGCTGGTGTGAAAAATTGCTGCCACACCGCCCCCTCGGCCTGTGCTTCGAGATTTCTGGTAGTTAGAATGACTCGGGGGTGTTGATTCATTTAAACTAACATAATCATCCTGCTGCAACCAGGTTTCTGAAAGGCATAGTAGATCAATTTGTTGATCAATTATTAAGTCATGTACTAACAGAGACTTGGAGGAGAGAGACCTAATATTTAATAATCCACATTTCACTGTTTTACTCTTCGGTTCAGATGTGGATACTTTATTGTTCTTTCTTTGTAATTGTTTATGTTTAAGTTGTTTGTTGCTGGTTTTTAGTTTGTTTTTTGTCTGTTTGGGAGCTGACACAGTCTCTGTGGAGATGGGTTTTTGGGGGGGTAGCAGGAGGAGAGAAGCTGCAGAAAGGCGAGGTAACTCTGCAACTCTGCTTCCTGGTCCCAACTCTGGATAGTCATATTTTGGGGGGTTTAATAAATTTGTCAATATTTCTAGAAATGAGAGCTGCTCCATCCAAAGTGGGATGGATGCCATCTCTCCTAACAAGACCAGGTTTCCTTCAGAAGGTTTGCCAATTATCTATGAAGCCCACATCGTTTCTGGGACACCACTCAGACAGCCAGCAATTTAAGGAGAACATGCGGCTAAACATGTCACTCCTGGTCTGATTGGGAAGGGGACCAGAGAAAACTACAGAGTCCGACATTGTTTTGGCAAAGTTGCACACCGATTCAATATTGATTTTAGTGACCTCCGATTGGTGTAACCGGGTGTCATTACTGCCGACGTGAATTATGATCTTACTGAATTTATGTTTACCCTTAGCCAGCAGTTTTAAATTTCCTTCAATGTCGCCTGCTCTGGCCCCTGGAAGACAATTGAATATGGTTGCCGGTGTCTCTAGCTTCACATGTCTGAGAACAGAATCACCAATTGCCAGAGTTTGACCCCCGGCAGGTGTGTCGCCGAGTGGGGAAAAACGGTTAGACACATGAACGGGTTGGTGGTGTACCTGGGGCTTCTGTTTAGGACTATGCTTCCTCCTCACCGTGACCCAGCCGCCCTCTTTCCCCAGCTGCTTGGGGTCTGCCGGGGAACAGCTAGCGGGGCCTACGCTATCTTCGGCTGCACCAGCTACAGGGGCCTGGCTAGCTATGGGTGAATGAAGGGTGCGAAGCCGAGTCTCCAATTCAGTAATCCTGGCCTCCAGCGCTGCAAATATGCTACATTTGTTACAGATATCATTACTGCTAAAGGAGGCCGAGGAGTAACTAAACATCTGACACAATGAGCAAGAAAGTGCAGGAGGGACAGGTGAAGTAGCCATGGTGCTAACGAGTCGGCTACGAGCTAAGCTAAGCTAGCGAAACAGTACAGAGACAGTGAGTGAATACTTTGGCTATAACTTAGGTAGTGAGTACACAGAAAGTGTGCTTCGGATGAAGCACGTGAAGATTATACTATAAAAAAGAATGTATTTAAAAGTTGTTAATTAAATTGCTAAGCAAATAAGCTACTCAGAAACACCACTGTGTTTGAGCAGGAACAGGAAGTGATACTCTACCGGAGAGCGAGCGAACACCAAGTGACAGCGCCACCAAGAGTCAGGAGTCTGTCTTGGTCTTTCATTAATTAACAGGTATTTCTGTCAGTGTGTTGTACTGACAGAAAGTGTTAAAAAAAACCAACTAATGCAATAATAGAATTGATTTTACCAACACTGAAGCAAAAACGTCTTTCAGATAATTCCATTTATAATGATTTAAATGGCATCAGATTCAAATTAGCTTAGGGAAAACCTAGCAGATAATGAATGGTTACAACTGCCTCTGTCAAAGCGCCCAGACTCCTCAAACCTTACTGGTATCCAAATAGATGAGTTTTGTACCAGGCTGTAAACATGCTTTCTAATATTGATAAGATGACATGAGTCAGCAGAGACTGACTTATTTTAGGACCCAGATGCAAGAGACTGTTTCAGGAACTGCAGCTTGTCTGTGATGGCTTCATTCACCTTGAAAAAGTAGTTAACATTAAAGATTTAAAGTTTAGAATCCTTATTCACCATTTAACATTTTGTTAATCTTTAACAACTTCTCATATGGCTCTTCAGAGCCTCTCTCTATCGACTGGGTCTGCTTATATTCATTTATTTTCTGTTGCATCTACACAAAAGTACAGGAGCCAGTGCAGATGATGGCAGGTTAAGTTGCACAGGCACTATCATTGCAAACGAAAGAAATAACACAATATGAAAGGCCTTGTACAGAGACTGATAGTGCTGACAGATTTAATCTCCGTATCCAAGGCTTCTTAACACTATAGTCAAGAATTAACCAAGAAAATTACATTTTGAGTTTTTAAATGTCATTAATTATGTTTCTTTCCAGGAAGGGCAACGCTTCAGGCAGTAACTAGGTGTTTGAAAGTTTAGTGAACTTTCCAAATTTCCAGCAAATTATGTAAAGTGATGTGGTAACCGTACTTTTTTACAACCCTTTTCTGAGACTGACAGCAGCATAAGAGGATCCTACAGGAGTGCAATTGTCCTTTTTTGCTCTTGTTCAGTAAATGGTCATTATCAGCTGTTATCACACCCGTGGATATCACCATTAAATATCTCTTACACCAAGTAGTAGTAGGCTCTGTAGGCACTTATCAACTCATTTAAAAGTAGTTGCTGAGGCATACAGTATGGTTTGAGTGTTTTCAGACTGAAAGGGCAACAAAAGTCTGCATGAAGAGGGTGGGGGGACATAAATCAGATTCACCCACCAAAATAGATTTGAGTCAGAATAAGGGATGCTCCTGGCAACTCATTTCCTATCTAATTAAACTGTAGGGAAAAAATAACTCTGTAAAAGTCAAAGAACACTCAGGAAATTATGAAAACTGAGCACAATCTAATGCATGACATTGTCCATACAAATGTTTCATGTGTGTTTAAGACTTGCCCTTTGAAACTGTTAATCACGTTATTCGCTAATCAAACCCTATTTTGCACACTTTGCACCATGGATAACATTACCCACACAATGTCAGATAAGTGCTCTGACTGTGGGTAACCAGCAGTTTAATGAAGCTTTGGCCACCAGCTTTTTTGTCAAGGATAACTTGTGTTAAGAATTTGGTTGCACACTGCTGTGGTCTAGCCATTGTGCATCAGTTTATTATGTCAGAGCTTAGATACAGCTGGTGTCTAGATCAAAATCCTGCTGGATTGGGATGGTTTGCGAGGCTATCATTTCTCTTATGTTCCACATTGCTTGTTTACAACTTCCAATCACAGAGACAGAGGGAGGTCCTGCTGTCTGCTAGGACGGCACATTGAATAGCGGTGGGTGGGTTGCTGTGTAATAATATTTCTGTTCCTGACAAGTTTGTTTTTCTCTATCTGTTTGATTAGGTTTAGCGTTATATCCCAGGTCATAATTTTATCCCAGGTCTTTGTTTTCAACTGATTCTCACTATCGTGCTCCTCTGGTTCTTTCACGTTCAGGCTTTTTTTACTATTTGAAGCTGTGTTGCATTAGACAGAGCTGTGCTGTTCACACATCCAGTTCCTACCCTCTTAGGGAAAAGAAGATTTCACTGGAAAGGTCACTATTGCAACAAGGCTATATACTAGTTATTTTGCATTAAGGCTGGACTTTGGGGCATGCACTTTAATTTTAGGTGTCATGAAAACGGGCATGCAGTTGGCAGAGACTGGACCCTGAATGAAAGATTCGGGTGAAAGACAAGCTTGTTTCACACCTGCAGTGTTTAGCCCATTTACCCTTGGCATGGCTTGTTCGTGCTGATGTGAACACAGTAATCGCACTTGGGTGAGGACCAAAACAACTGCACAGAGACCCTTTGGAGGACGAATAATTATAATTCTGTTAGCAGGTCAAACGTTTAGTTTGTAGGAGCTAGAAATTCATTGAATATTACCAACCCCAGGGAAACCACCGTGTCCAAGCATGTCCGAAGTGCCTCAGCAGTTTTATATCTTTCCAGGAATAATTTTATGCTGAATATTTCCATCATTTAGTGGTAAAATAACACATATCTAATGTATTTCAATGTACAAGGGAGGGATAAACTGATCAAAATGTTTTTGAAGGTGCCTGGGTGCAGCTATTCACCCTCTGTTCTAACAAGTCAAATGTTCTTTATTTTATTTTTGTGACATCCTAAAAGGTTTTTATTCATCGTGTGTGGGATGATATTAGTCAGTAGTTAAAGCAAAGTCTGTGTTATAGAAAAAAGTCATTAAAGGAAGAATTTACTCTTCCATGTCTGAAGAATTACTGATAATTACTGAAGCACAGGCAGAAGTTTTAGTAGTTAAAACATGAGTAAAAATATTTCGTGGTTTATTTTTTTAATATTGTAATTTCAGTGAGGTTCTGTTTGTCCATTAACAATAGTACCTCAAAGATGGAGTAAGGCTTGAGACTGCTGCTGCATGCTAGTACCACATTTGTCCTTTTATTGATGCATCTTCAAATGTTTAGACTTTGGCAATCGTGGGCGATCGTGGCTCAAGAGTTGGGAGTTCGCCTTGTAATCGGAAGGTTGCCGGTTTGAGCCCCGGCTTGGACAGTCTTGGTCGTTGTGTCCTTGGGCAAGACACTTCACCCGTTGCCTACTGGTGGTGGTCAGAGGGCCCGGTGGCGCCAGTGTCCGGCAGCCTCGCCTCTGTCAGTGCGCCCCAGGGTGGCTGTGGCTACAATATGTGTGAATGTGTGTGTGAATGGGTGGATGACTGGATATGTAAAGCGCTTTGGGGTCCTTAGGGACTAGTAAAGCGCTATATAAATACAGGCCATTTACCAATATTTGTACAGTATTAAAGTACAGCAGTGGTTGTGTGTGTGTGTGTGTGTGTGTGTGTGTGTGTGTGTGTGTGTGTGTGTGTGTGTGTGTTTTAATGTTTGTTCACTTGGTTGATCTTGGTTTCCATAGCAACAGACACAACACAAATGTTGAAACATCTTGAGAGTAGCAGTGATAATGTTTCTGTCTACTGATAAGAGTGGATTAGGGATAGCAATTTGTAATGTCACTGATCTTTTAAAAAATGCCACATGACAGGAAATCAAGTAAAACTCAAACTGTATCTCATCCCATTCTTTTGAGCTTTATTTATTTTGAGCTTTAACATTATTAAAATGTAGATTCTTAAAGTTGCATGGATCGAATTTATGTTGCTGACAGAGAAACTAACTCAAGTTATTATTCATAATCTATTATACATTAGAGGTTTATTTTAGCACACTAATTTAGGCTAAACAGGTCAGTCGTGGCCTGTTAGAGTTTTTTGTTTAAATTAGTTTTAATCCCATTTCAATTTTTAGTGTTACGGTTCAAATAAAGTCTTGTAGAATCCAGCAGCTCTTTTTTCAGTTATCTTTGTGGATGTCAGAAGGACTTGGATAACAAGAGTGAAACTTCAGGCGTTGAGTTATTAGGGTATTAACAATTAAATTATATTTATATTCAAATAAATAGAACCAAGAACATGTTTAAAGAACTTTCACAGCAGCTGTTTAACATGGGGATTCAGTCAAGAGTAAATCTGATTTAAATGAAGAACTCTGTGTCATTGAGTTGATGTGACCATAGAGCAGACCTGGTACCAACTAAAAGGTTACGGCTTAGGAGCTCGTGGGTATCCCTGTAGTTGAACTGTCGACAATGGCTGAGGACAGTAACTGTCACGGGCTGCAGAGAATGAAAACCAAGCACTATAAGATATATAAGATAATTTCACAAGTTTATTATCCAGGTAAGCTGGCAGCTGAGCAAAAACAAAAAACAGGATCAAACAGCAGGAGTTGCAGTGACTGGGCAAGCAGATCTTCAGAGGTGATGGAGAGGTTCGTCCACAGATGAGTCCACAGTGGGATACTCTCTACAAGGAAGGACACAAGCTTTAGACAGGTCGTCACTGGACTCTGTGCAATGAAATGGTGTTGACTAGCGGATGCTGACAGCCTTAAGAATGCTTGGAGAAAGGTACGGTAACTGATTAATCACAAGCAGTGTTGGTTAAGTTACTTGAAAAAAGTAATCAGTAACTAATTACTGATTACTTCCCCAAAAAAGTAATCCCGTTACTTTACTGATTACTTATTTTCAAAAGTAATTAATTACTTAATTACTTAGTTACTTTTTAAAAACACGATTTACAACCTGAAGAGGTGATAAAGCGATATATCTTTCAGCCCAATTCTACTTTTTCTGCATAATCCATCATACAAAATGTAATCAAATGGAAAAGTATCTTTTTTTAACTTGTTTTATTAGTTTTAATCTTTTAACTTTATGCATCAAGCAAAAATTTAATTATATGCAACATTCTCTGAGTTGAATAAATGAGTTTAACATTTAAATCTATTTTCTGCACATTCCAGCACATAAAATAAAATATTTTTTTGTTTACACTCAGTCTTTCAAATAGATGCAAGTAAAACACAGCAGAAAATAAATAAAGTCAAAGACTCAGCGGTCCTGTTGCTCTATTTTCACCTGTAAAGCAGGACTGCGGTAGGCGGAGGTTTACCCTGGTGCAGGTGTGCAGCGGTCAGTGGAAGGATACGGCAGTGTCTCTGTGAGTTTCCCATCACGTCGTAGCTACTCGGTGCTTGCTTGGAAGTTTAGGGGTTTTTTTCGCTGTAAAAAGAAGTTTTCTTCCCACGCACGATGGACGCTAATGTTTTTGTCACTTTTTATGGAATCAAACTCAAAGTAAGGTCAGTACTTCCACGCTTTAAATGCTGCACGCTCATACTCTCTCCCACAGTCGATATGTTATCCATTGTTGATATGCACACAGCTGTTGTCACTAATGGCGCACTCGCTTACCACCTGGAGTCCCAGGCTTCTACCGTTCTACCTTTAAAAGCCGGAGAGCAGTCAAATGCTGGAAGTGGAAGATATGTATATTAGGTTGTTACCTAGGAATTCTGGAGGGAGGGGAGTGGGGGTGTGTGATTGAGGGGGTGGGGGAGCTGCTAAAAGCTGTGAACTTCCCTTTTGTGTTTCATCTTGATGCATTCTCAATCATTCAGGGAAATAAATCTCCAAAAGTCACCAACTTGGAGTGTTTCAGTTTGCCATCTTAGGGAGAAATCAACACACATGGGTGTATTTCCTTTGTTGCTGAGATTTTTTGATAAAAACAGTACAAAAAACCAACCATTTGTACACATATTTACAAATAATAATAAAAAGCGAGTGAGTACATTACAACATTTTCAGCAATCACTCACAATCCTGGCATCCATCACATCCACGCCACACTTTGTTTTGTTGTAAAGGGTGACAGTGTTTGGCTTCCTTTTGGTAGTGTTATCAGTCTGAACCACGCTGTGCATGCTGCTTGACCTTCCCATTGCTCACAATTTGAATTTGTTCACACTGCAGATGAGGAGACTGCTTCTCCACCGAAAAAGAGAGCTTGTTTGGGGACTGAGACAGCGAAAGATGGCACAGTGTGGCGTGACTGTCACTGTCGTAAGACATTCTCGCAAAAAATCACGGTTTTAGTAACGCAGTTACGCAGCGTTCCTACGGGAAAGTAACGGTAATCTAATTACCGCTTTTGCAATAGTAATCCCTTACTTTACTCGTTACTCGAAAAAAGTAATCAGATTACAGTAACGCGTTACAAGTAACGCGTTACTGTAATCTCTGATCACAAGTCAGTCAATCAGAGATCGGCTACCAGGTATGTCCGATAAAGGTGAAGACAGCAGATTATGAGGAACTGCCTCCTGAGATGGCTAAACAAAGACAAACACAATAAAAGCCAAAGCTCGGCAGGGCCGTTCAGGAGGACAGAGGGACTTTGACAGTAACATCTGCTCAGACTGCTACCCTGGCAAATCAAACGAGGTTAGTCACAGAAATTGGATAGATGCATAATATTGATTATGAGGCATAAATCAAAGTTCCCAGGAGCACAGTAGCCTCAGTAATGGCAAGATAAACAAATGAAAAGCAAGACTGTAAACTCATTGTTGACTCTAGCAAAGTTTCAGAAGACATCTGCTAGGCTGGGAGACCCTGTCAAAAGCCACAACATTGCAGAAGCAGCATATTAATTAGTGCTTCATATCAGAGCAGCTAAAAGTTTCCCAAACCGCATTTAAAAGATTCTGGCCTCATGAGAGAAAACTTGAACTCTCTTGGCAGAACTCACAATATCTGATGAGATCCATTTAATATTTCTCAGTCCTTGCATGGCTCAACTAAAGCCCAGACTTAATTATCATACAACATCTGTATGCAATCTGAAGACAGCAGCTCACAGATGTTGCCCATGTGATCTTGAAAGTGTCTGTCAGAGAAAAATGGGATACACTTCCAAAATCCAGCGCCTGTGCAAAAATCATACTTTGCAACTGGGATGTGAATGAGAGTTCCATATTTTTCCAGGTTTTAGAAATTTGCAGAAAGATGTTAATACCTGCTGTCACTTTGACTCATTTTCACTACTGCTTGGTGTGGACTGATGTGAAAAATATGTAAACACAAACTAAAGAAAGAGAAATCCATGACAAAAAAGCTCTTAGATTATATTTTTCCCCTCCCTTTTTTAATTTCTAATTTCAGTTTCATGGTATTTATTTTTACTAAACCATAGCAAACAGTTTCAGTGAAGTCTCGTCACAGCATGAATGGCTATCAAGGTTTTCTGTTGTGGTTTTAAACTGCAGCAACTGCTGATAACTTATCATCATTCATATTAAGCAGGTTAGAAACTTGGGATTATCCAAATCATCACTAAGATCACTGTAACAAATTTTGAATGCAGCAGCCAGAATCCTTACACATAAACAAACTGTATTACTCCAATACTGAAGACACTTCTTTGACTTCCACGTCAATACAGAAATTACTTTTAATATCAACCAGTTTGTTCATCAAGCTCTCAATTATTTGGCCCCTAATACATTTCTCACTGACTCACTGTCTATAACCTAGTCAGACTTCTTAGGTCATCAGATGCGTATCTTTGAACTATTCCCAGATTTAGATCTAAGTGTAGTGAGGCTGTTTTCAGTTACTGTGGTCTTTGGAAAAGGCTGCCTGTTGACCTGAGATCAGTTGCATCTGTGCATACATATAGAAACACACAAAAAATGTGTGTGTGTTCTACTACACTCTACACCTATACAGGTTTTAATGTTTTAAATGTTTTTCCATATTGATTTATAGTATAATTAAATATGCTGTATAAATAAAATTGATATTCAGCGCTGCAATGAAGCTCTTTGTGATGCCTAAATGAACAGACCCAAACCTTAGTCTGAGTCTCAGAGAAGTGGGGATTGGGTTGATATGGGCAGGTACAATGCTGCTTAATGTGCTGATCTGAATGACTGGTTTCCCTGTGAATCCGCCACATGGCTCCAGGAATAATGCTTTATTTCCTGATCTCCAATCACTGTTCTCAGCCATAAAAACATATGAGCAGCAATCAAGGACCAAATAGCATGAGTGGAATAATGATAACACCCATACTAACACAGCAATTAAACTTGGGCTTTTAAAGGCCCTTAAATCTTTGTGCTCTCTGGAGCAAAACTGTGTACAGCCCAAACCAACAACAATACATTGTCTGATTCATCTTCTTTATCAGCTGTTTCCCTGACAGGAAAGATGATGTAACTCTTTAGTTTGAAATATTTATGGCAGTTGCCAGCAATTATATTATTATTTAAAATGAATGGGGGTATTTAGGGGATTGTGTCAACATGCGCTCTATATATAACTACATATCAAATTTATTTGTGAGAATAGTAAAAAAAAGTTTATTGTAATTTGTAAACTACATTGGTACACATGTAGTATGTTGTATCACAATGATGGTACAGGGATTGCATAAATAATAAGGCATTTGTTCATCTTACGGTTAATCTGATTAGGAAGAGCTCTGCTGTACAAATAACCAAAGCACTGTCACTAATTCAGAAGGTGTTACATATAGTGCGTAAGCTACTTAATTAGCTGAATACACTTTACCTTTAACAAACTGAATAATTACTCAGATTGTAATTTCTTACTGGTATTATGTGGAAAGGCTGGGGATTTTTCCATGTTTTTCCCACTTCCCTGTGGTTCTCAACCCAGGAAGTGCAAAACATATTTTCTGCCCTTGGGTGGAGTCTTCTTCTCCCAGGTTTCCCCCCTCCACCCGTTTCTCTCCATCTAATGGGTTCATGATGTTAAAGGTCCTTACAGCTATTATGTTGCTACCAGCCAAATTATAACGACTATTGATCTTCTACCTGGAACCATTACCAATACAAACCAGCCACCTGTATAACCGCTCTCAACCAGATAGGGAGGCCATAGAGAAATAAATAAAAGACTCACTCAAGATTTCCTGAACACTTTGTGTATGTTTATCTAGATGAAATCCTGATCTTCTCCAAGAGCTTAGAACAAGATTGTATATGTCAGCGTTATGTGAAAACTGAGAAATATTAATTCCATGCCTCATCAGTGTCCTTATTGAGCTACATTCTTGAGAATGAATGAAGCCCAATGGGCTTTGCAAACTTGTATCAGAGAATCATTTAAATTACTGTCAAGTTGCAGCATTTTTTACAAACTTGCATCCAGAGCTTTTGCGCCATCTCCAGAAGCAGATCATATCTTCTAGAAAAAAAACCGTTGGTTTGGTTCAGCCAGTTTAGGTGGTCAGTATTCTTCAGCTAGTTTAACTTCACTATATCTAACAATTGATGGTCACAAAATGTAAGACCTTCATCAGTTTCATCAAACTGAGCCACTTGGAGCCCCCATCTGCCCTGAATCGAGTATGCACATGATAGCAACTGGTTCTCTAACCTTTTAATATTTCTCTTTGGTTGCCAACAAAAAACAGCTACAATCTGGGTTTGGAGTTTTGTTGCTGTTCCTTTTTTTCTTTGTCTCTTTTTTTCTTAGGCCTGCTTTTCCAGGCCTAAGAATCTCTGCACCATCAGTCTAACACTATCTATGCCACTGCCACCATGTGTGGAAGCAGGTTAAGGTAGGTAGTCAGAACTGTCATAATCGACATTTGGTTAAACTTTCATTCCACTTTTGCAATAAACCGTTTAACAGTTGTGTCATTGGCTCCAGTTTGCAGTTAGCTATGACACTTACCAGCTCATCTGTATCTGTAGAGAATGTTCCTGTGTGGCCGCTGCATACACAATCATTGTGATCACATACCTTTATGTTATCAGAACAACAATGATGGATCAAGTAGAACTATTTATACAGATAAATTAAATATTCTGCCTATGTTAGCTTCATTTTCTTGCAACAGTGTAACCTATACAAGCTATAACAACAATTAACATCACTTTTTGCATACTACTTCAGAAAAGAATGGTATCATAATTTGATTTAATTTAATCATAGTGGATTTAGATCTATAGTACTTGATAGGGGAACAGAATGTGAAGTACTTTGTAATTACAATCTGCCTACAACTTCATATGGCGACAACAGAAAAGAGTAAGTTGGGATCAGATCTAATAAGAAGCAAAGCCTCTGAGTATTGCACACTGGCTATCACAACCATATGGCGTGTGTGTGAATTATCACAGGTCAACCGGGAGTCGAGAGCCTCACGAAGTCAGTAATAAGTGAATCCACCAGATGCTCTCAAAAACCTAGCTGAGCATGTCCGCTTCAGTCAACAGATATATCCCACAGCTTGGGCTTTGGCTGGTGCATGTGAAAGTGGTCGATGCACACTTTCCTGTTCTTGAAATACTTGTACCCCGTTTGTTGTTCAGACACATTGCCCTCATAAACTCAGAGTAAAATTCAGTGGCTAGTGCAAGACTTTCGTTGACAGAAGACGCATGTAGCGGAAATCCCTTGGTTATATCAGAATTATATTTTTGGTAATATTTTTAAAGGAAGGTGGTATTTGAAGCCCTGTGAGTATTGGCAAAGCCCAGCATTTTTCCTTTATTACATTACATCTCCTCGTATTGATCCTGTAAAACAACTTGAGCTCCTTGACCTTATTTCGCAAACATACGCTGTGACATTGTGCTGGCAAATTAAAATTCAAATCAATCTCCTCGGTGTAAAAAAGAAAAGAGCCGAGAGAGAATGGGAGACCTTAAATAAAAGGTGTCATCTTACCCTGTGAATTTTAATGAAGTGAATTCATCGTCTCTTTCCACAGGGAAAGAAACAAATAGCAGCTGCAATTTATCAGCAAACCTGAATCAAATGTCCCCGGCGAGAGGACGAGGCCTCTCATCAGCACCTTTAAAAACAGCAGCAGCAGGCCGCATGGTGGTGGTGCAGCAGTTGGCACTGTTGCTTCACAAAGGTACTGGGTTTGACTCCATCTGTGCTCTTTCTGTGTGGCGTTAGCATGCTTGGTTTCCCTCTGGATTATTTTCAGTGTTCTGAGGTTAGGCTCAAGCCCCCCGTGATGTTCATTTGGAAGCAAAAGCCTGGATGGATGGGTATATGAAAGAAGGGTTTTATTTACTTATTTTCTTATTTATTAGGAAAGCTGTAGCCCAGGCCTTGAGTGACTATGGCAAATGAGTAAAAAGCTAAAAGCTAATTAAATATTTAATGTTTTAAAGTTCATTATGTGTTAAAACTAGTCATGCGTGAATCATGAACGAATCGTTCAATACTCAAGAATCCCTTTACTGACTCGTGAATCATGATTCACAAGCCCAACTGACTCACTAACTCATCCCCGTTGCTGTTAGCAAACTAATTTCATTAGTAGAAATATATCTAGCTTATAATTAAAATTGTGTGGAAAAAAAACAACAGCCAGTTTCTCAACAAAAACATTTCTGCTCTGAACTAGAAGAAAAAACCCCGAGTAGAAGCTCACATCAAGACAATAGCTCCTCGCTTCACAGTAGCATCGCTCTGCTAACATGCTAACAGCACATTAGGTCACTAACCCCTCCCTCCTGTGCTGAATCATAGAGCGAACGAATCACTCACTTGTCGTGTCCAAATTCATGGGCTGCATCCTCCTGAGGCCGCATTTGTGGACCGATTACGTCACAGCGACGTGCCGAAGGCTGTCCAAATTCGTAGACTCCTCCGAATGCAGCCGACAAATGCTTTTCCCCGAATTTGAAGGATGGGTCGGGTGTGTCCTTCGTGGCCCACCATATCCCAGAATTCATAGCGCGGCCCAGCCAAACTCCAGTTTCCGGCAATGGTGGCCACTACTAAGTTTTAAAATTACTCTTACTAATCTTTCTGGGTCACAAAATAAACTTTTAACATATTTTCAGGTGAGAATGTAGCTGTGTAAACTTCAAATATCTGCTCGGTTTATCAAGGTATCGCATATTTGCAAAAGTGCTTCGACATTTTCGGAGATGTCTGTTACCCACCAGCTCGATAGCTATCCGAGAGCTCGAGGGTCACTGAAGCCGCCGAGAACGGCACAACTCCCGGCACAACTCCCGGCACATCATTTTCAGATCACCGCGGACTTTCGCTACTCAGGTTAAACATAATATATAAGCCACTTAGACAACCTAAAAATGTTATTGTTGGGCTTTTTTCAGTGTTTTGTTTGTTCGTGAGTAAATCGGTTTGGCTGAGATTAAAGTTGTTAGATTAGATTAGATAAAATAAAACTTTGTTAATCCTCCGGGTGGGTTCCTTCTTGGTTTTCACACAGCTGAATAAACGTCAAACAGAAAACCGATTAAACAGAAGTGTGAGATGGTCGAGAATTTACGCCAGTGTCCTGTTATATTTTAGATAGCAAGGAGCAGATGGCCGAGTTTATTAAACTCCAACGAGACAGCGGTGACGCTAATCAGAAGGCTAGAGCGTCCAATTTCACAGCCGTTTACTTCCGGCCTACACAAACTTCTGAGGACCCGGCCCACGTAGACCGCGAAGGCCGGGTCCTCAGGAGGATGCTCCCCATGAATTTGGACACGACCACTCACTCACCCCCTCCCTCCTGGCTCACAGCTTCTTCTTCTTCTTGGTTGGCAGCCAGTGTTAAGAAGCATTACTGCCCCCTGGCTCACAGCTCAGTGGACATTTAGATGAGAAAATATATATTTGACACATTTGAGGAAAATCCTAATAAAATAAAATAAAAATAAATAAAATAAATGTTCCCTTTAGAAATCTTTTTTTTGCTCTTTTTTGCTCTATAAAATAGTTGTTGTTGTTTTTTCTCAATCACTCATCTTAGCAGCAGGATTTGCATGAAAAGAGAAACAAATTAAGTTTGAGTGAAAATGTACATTTTTTGCACTCTCTGGTCAACTGACTAAGTGACTCAAATGACTCAAAAAACCCGATTCACTTTGGTGAGTGACTCATTCAAACTCGATTCAGTAAAAAGAATCGAATTTACCATCACTAGTTAAAACAGTAGTTGACAAGATGATTTGTTACACGTTAATAAAATGGAATAAAATGTACTTGAGAATGACGCGCACAGCAAAGTCTACTACCCACCCTGCTGAGCATCAGACTGTCAGCCTTGATTTTTTTGTTTGGCATTGGTTGTCAGTGAATTTTGGACCAATCAAGGAATTATGAGGGTGGTGTTTGAGGTTGACCTCCTAGAGAGGTAGATATGGAGAGAGAGCAAACACGCAGGGTGCCAACTGATAACAATACCAAAGAATAAGTTCTTATTACCTTGGTAAATGCAGAGTTTGCTGTTAGGTTAAGAACTTTGAAGATATCTAGAGGTAAATAATCTGAAATTTGTTTTGAACTGTTTTATCTGTTTGTTCTGCTAATAGCAGATAGCATATTAGCAGCTCACAGTGTGTAATTTGTGTGAGTTACTATGTTAATGTGTATACAGGGTGGGCCATTTATATGGATACACCATAATAACATGGGAATGGTTGGTGATATTAAAGTCCTGTTTGTGGCACATTAGTATATGTGAGGGGGCAAACTCCTCAGGATGGGTGGTGACCATGGTGGCCATTTAGAAGTCGGCCATCTAGGATACAACTTTTGTTTTTTCAATAGGAAGAGGGCCATGTGACACATCAAACATATTGGTAATGTCACAAGAAAAACAATGGTGTGCTTGGTTTCAACGTAACTTTATTCTTTCATGAGTTATTTACAAGTTTCTGACCACTTATAAAATGTGTTCAATGTGCTGCCCATTGTGTTGGATTGTCAATGCAACCCTCTTCTCCCACTCTTCACACACTGATAGCAACACCGCAGAAGAAATGCCAGCACAGGCATCCAATATCTGTAGTTTCAGGTGCTGCACATCTCGTATCTTCACACCATAGACAATTGCCTTCAGATGACCCCAAAGATAAAAGTCTAAGGGGGTCAGATCGGGAGACCTTGGGGGCCATTCAACTGGCCCATGACGACCAATCCACTTTCCAGGAAATTGTTTATCTAGGAATGCTTGGACCTGGCACCCATAATGTGGTGGTGCACCATCTTGCTGGAAAAACTCAGGGAACGTGCCAGCTTCAGTGCATAAAGAGGGAAACACATCATCATGTAGCAATTTCAAATATCCAGTGGCCTTGAGGTTTCCATTGATGAAGAATGGACCCACTATCGTTGTACCCCATATACCACACCAAACCATCACTTTTGTTGGTCCAACAGTCTTGGAGGGATCCATCCAATGTGGGTTAGTGTCAGACCAATAGCGGTGGTTTTGTTTGTTAACGTCACCATTCACATAAAAGTTTGCCTCATCACTGAACAAAATCTTCTGCGTGAACTGAGGGTCCTGTTCCAATTTTTGTTTTGCCCATTCTGCAAATTCTGTGCGCCGATCTGGGTCATCCTCGTTGAGATGCTGCAGTAGCTGGAGTTTGTAAGGGTGCCATTTGTGAGTAGCTAATATCCACCGAAGGCATGTTCGACTAATGCCACTCTCCAGTGACATGTGGCGAGTGCTACGCTGTGGGCTCTTGCTGAATGAAGCTAGGACAGCCACTGATGTTTCTTCATTAGTGACAGTTTTCTTGTGTCCACATTTTGGCAAATCCAACACTGAACCAGTTTCACGAAACTTAGCAAGCAGTTTGCTAACTGTAGCATGGGAGATGGGTGGTCTCGTAGGGTGTCTTGCATTGAAATCTGCTGCAATGACCCGGTTACTGCGTTCACCAGATATCAACACAATTTCGATCCTCATGAAAGAATAAAGTTACGTTGAAACCAACTCTTTTACCATGTTCAGTTCGGGCAAATGGAACAGAAAGCAACAAGTAGCCATGCGGACGAAGAGAATACCGACCAGCATGTTTCATTACAAGCAGGGAACATATATAAGAAGGCAGCAACCCAAGTATTGCCTTGTATATAAAACTGTATAAATGAGAGTTCCTCCGAATTACCAAAGCAGGCCGTCCTACCTGAGAGTTTAACTCACAGTGGTGAGTCTGAAATTTACAGTTAGTGATGAACCTCAGAGAAGCATGATACACAGAATTAACTATTCGAAGACATTGAGCAGAAGCATTCATATATAGAATATCACCATAATCCAGCACAGGCAAGAATGTTGCAGCAACAAGCCGCTTCTTTGTATTAAAAGAGAAACACAACTTATTTTGAAAATAAAATCTCAATTTTAACTTCAGGTTTTTCACAAGATTCTCTACATGTGGTTTGAAGGTAAGCGAGTCATCAATTAAGATTCCCAGATATTTATAGGTGTGAACCAACTCTATTTTATTACCTTCAAGAGTGGTTACTGATGGGATTGTTTGGGCTCGTCTCCTTGATTTAGAAAACAACACGAGCTTTGTTTTGTCTGCGTTGAGAACAAGTTTAAGCTGAAGTAATGAGTGCTGGACAGCAGAAAAGGCTTTCTGCAAGGAGTCAATGGCTTGGACAAGAGTTGAACCACAGCTGTAAATAACTGTATCATCAGCATAGAAGTGCAAGTTTGCATCTGGCACATGTAGACTAAGATTGTTTACGTAAATGCTGCTGTCCTACTATGGAAGCATAGCATGAGTAGGGATCTCTTTTTTTCCTCTTGTACTTTCCCCATTGTAGTGTACATTTCAGTGTTTTTTTTTTTTTCTCTAATGATACCAATCTCCGACCTGTATCCCCATGTAATGTCTGTGCTATATGTGTAAGGTCGGGGGGGGGGGGGGGTGTCCCATTTCTCTGCAGGGCAACCTGCATGTGACGAATAAAGCTTTGATTGATTGATTGATAAATGATAAATAGAAGGGGACCTAATACAGAACCCTGTGGCACTCCGTTGTGCACTGTAAGAAAGTCAGAAGCACACCATTGTTTTTCTTGTGACATTACATGCATGCTCAATCACCCAGGTAAGTAAGTCCCAAAAGGCTGATTCTGTTTCATAATTCACCCAAGTGACTTCTTCAGTCTCAGCTGACTGCAGGTTCCCCCACCTTATAAACAATACATTTGCACAATAACTGAACTGATGAGTGACAAAATGTTTCTCCCACTGAAAACGCTACGTCAAGATGAACAGCCTTTCGGGAGGTACCCTTTCATCACTATGTTCAATGGTTTCCATCATCAATTCACTATCAGGCTGTGACAACAGACTGCTCTGAAGGTTGTGAGTAAAACTACTGCATGTGCTGACTCTCATTTTGTTTTCCTGCTTGCTTTGCAAGTGAAATTAGTTGGGTGCTACAAAGCTATTAAAGCACCCAAAATCTGGTTTGGCTTTTTTTTCATGTGGTAGAAAATTTATGAAAGGATAAGACAAACATAGCCACTCTATTCATTAATTAATTCTAATCCATTAATTTCTGACTTTGCATTTTGGACAATTTATAATAATACAATTTATACATCAAAAATGACCAAAGGCACAAATGGCTCAAACATAACAGTCATTAGCAGTGCAGTGCCTCAAGTTAGCAGAGGTGAGGCCTAGCAGACAGATGCGCCAGTGAAGGAGGAAACTATCCACAGTGACCATAAATTCTTTTTTTCTTTTTTAAATTTTTAAATGCTCACAAGATGGACATTTTTGAACAGGAAAAACACATTTTTATAGCTGTGGAGGAATCTTTGGTTCTTCCATGTTGGCGTTAATTTTGAGTCAAAGAGAGAGAGAGATACAGTAAGCAGTTTTCAAAAACTGTCAAACTCAGAGTGAATATGGAGACGTGACAAAAAGCCCTTCAGAAATTACTGATTCTTCCTGTTTATTTAATGTGTGCTTGCAATATTGGAAAAAATAAAATGACTTAAAAAAAATCCCACCTCATCGTTCAGTTAAAGTATCCAACTTGGTTCTCATTAATGACAAGACAACTTGACTAATTAATAAGGAATTAAGGTATCCTGTGAGTGTTATCACTGTATGAGTGTGTGTGTGTGTGTGTGTGTGTGTGTGTGTGTGTGTGTGTGTGTGTGTGTCCCTAGCCAGTTCCTCTAGCACTCCTGCACACGTTTGGACTTTATACAAGCTTGTCTGACAAAATACGGCCCATTTATTAGGTGCTAAGGCTCAACTCTGCCAGCCTAAAATATTTGCACACAATACGAAGTATATTATTACCCACCTGTGCCAAAAGTGAGTGTGTTAGGACTGAAAGTGGCCCAGACATATATCTGGGAGAAGTATAAGCAGCATAGTTCAAAAAACAGAAAGATAAAGAAATGGTAACAAACTGACACACAGGGTCAAATGTAAATGGGTTGAAAAGATTAATAGAGTGAGAGGGGTTAGGCATTTGGTCACTGCAGTGAATACTGAAACTGAAGCAAAAGTGATTTCCAGTCAGCGCTCAGGAGGTCTCCTACCACATGCTGACTCCATCACACCCCCCAACAACACATTGATCATTTCGTACTGAAAATGTGTATAGACTTGGTGTTGAATGAGAATAATCCAGTTTTCTTTTTAATGATCCATATAATGTACACTGAACCAAACATTTCCTACTTGTTTGTATTATAGACAAATTTTGTCCAATAAACAGCAGGTACAGCAGATAGAGCAGTATCTCAAATACACCCCAGAAGCAGTAGACAGATGGCAGCATGTTTGTTTTTTACAACTGGTTGTAATTGAGGAGGAAAACTTTCACAAACTCTTTTGGTTTGTTGCCTTGTGAGGCTTGAAAATACTTGGAGAGTGAAAACCTTAAGGCCTGACAACCCAATTAATGATACAAAGTGATGGAAAAGTTACCATTAAAGTCTAAATCATCATCACCTGATATAATGTTCACTGTATCAAATTAGGGAGTTATAGACCAGTAATTGTGAGGAGGGAACCTGTGACCACCAGGACTGTTAGGAGGTGGTCAGAGGAGGCAATAGCGGAACTACAGGGCTGTTTCGAGGTGACCAACTGGGAAACACTCTGTGAGCCTCACGCCGAGGACATCAATGAGCTTACTGAGTGTATCACAGGCTACATAACTTTCTGCACCGACTCCATTGTTCCAGCTCAGACTGTTCATTGTTTCCCAAATAACAAGCCGTGGGTGACTAAGGACATCAAAGCCCTCCTCAACAACAAGAAGAGGGCTTTCAGAGGGGGCAATAAAGAGGAGGTGAGGAAGGTCCAGGTGTTACTAAAGGACAAGATCAGAGAGGCTAAGGACAATTACAGGAGGAAGCTGGAGTGGAAACTCCAGCAGAACAGCATGAGAGAGGTGTGGAGGGGCATGAAGACCATCACTGGATTCAGGCCAACCAACAGCAGGGGAACTGAGGGAGGTGAGAATAGAGCCGACGAGTTGAATCTGTTTTTCAATAGATTCGACACCACAGTGTCTGCTCCCACCCCCACAACCTCACCTGTAGTCAGCCTGGAATCCAGAGCCACACCACTGTGCCAGCCTCTCTCTTCTCTTGGCGCTGTTGCTTCCTGTGAGATTCCTGACACCCCTCCCCCACCCATCACCTTCACTCAATAGAGATTGAAAATGTGACGTCACTCAGGGGTAAAACCGCAAAGAATTCTGGGAACTCGTGGCAAGAGGTACTAGCGCACGCAGGCTTTCAATTGAAATCAGTTATACAGCGATAAAAAGAAACCCAAAAAATGGCAAGAAGCTGTTGTATTATTAACTGCAATAGCCGGTCGCATGACAGCCACGGAAAGCCGACGGGTAAAGACGTAATCCGATAACAACCGGATTACGTCGTTGAAGAGAAATTGTTCGAGCCATGTTTCCGAAGTAACAAAGAGGCGACGGGTGGCCTGGATTGCAGCCATTCAAAGACAAAATATAACGTCCCAGAACACTCCAGCTCACAGGTTAGTCTGCTCCAAGCATTTACACGAAGATCAGTCTGCTGTTGTAGTTAATGCGTCATTTTTCTTAACATAATTGGTGAAATAGGTTACAAGCAAGTCTGGCGCTGAACAGAAATTGTCGCGCTATGCTCCTTTGTTTATTGTGCATAAATATTGAATTGTCCTGACACAATATTGTGTTTCGCTTCTGTTATTACCATGGTACACTGACAAAAACATATACTTTTATTCACAGGATAAAACAGTTGTTTTCTATCACTAATTGCCCAGTACGATTACAGCATACAATATTATTGTCACTGCTACATTTCTGTGATGCTACCAGAAATTATTTCCACTACTAATTAATTACCGTTGAGCTTAAAGGTCCTATTAATAAACGGTTAATGAATGTGTATTTATGAAGACGATTTGTGAGACTGGTAAACTTATGATACGTACGATGGTCTTTACTTTCTACACGGTGCATTTCAAGGTCCTGTACCCATCCGTCGGTAAACTGTACCTGGGCTTGTTGCAGTGACCTGAAGTTACCAAACTTCACGAGTGTATGCACTCACTCCAAGAACCGTATGGTTATAAATATGAGCGTGGTGAAGTTGGGCAGCACGCTAACGTATTTTGTCCCTCTATGTGCTCGTAAGGATCTAACACTTTCACTGGTTTGACTTTTCATTAAGTCTGTCTTTGTACGGACCGGCATTGTTCTCCTTCGTTTTGTACATACCTTTTTGGGGGGCAAAGAAAAAGCAAGAATTTATTGGAACTGAAGAATGAACGTTTTGCGGTGCTGAAAATGCTTGCATTTGATGCAGGTACTTGGATTGTTTTGCCACGAGTTACCGGCATGCAATGCGCGAAAGTTACGTGGTCTGTCAATCTCTATACCAGGTTGAGATGCAAATGAGGAGACTTCACTCAGGCATGTCTGCTGGACCAGACGGAGTGAGTCCCCTCGTCCTCAGCTGTGTGGAGTCTTTCATAAACTGTTTATGCTGAGTCCGAGTCTGCAGAGGGTCCCAGTGATGTGGAAGACATCATGCCTCGTCCCTGTACCAAAGACGCCACGTCCCAGTGGCCCCCAGGATTACAGGCCCGTGGCACTGACCTCCCACATCATGAAGACCCTGGAAAGGCTCATCCTGAACCAGCTGCGACCCATAGTAAGACCACACCTGGATCCCCTTCAGTTCACTTATCAGCCTCGTCTTGGAACCGAGGACGCCATCATCTACCTGCTCAATCGTGTCTACACCCATCTGGACCAGCCGGCGAGCACTGTGAGGGTCATGTTTTTTGACTTTTCCAGTGCTTTCAACACCATCAGGCCGACCCTCCTGGGTGATAAGTTAGCAGCGATGCAGGTGGATGCTTCTCTGGTGTCCTGGATTGTTGATTACCTGACAGGAAGACCACAATATGTACGTCTCCCACAGTGTGTGTCTGACAAGGTGATCAGCAACACAGGGGCACCACACGGGACTGTCCTCTCCCCCTTCCTCTTCACCCTCTACACCACAGACTTCAGCCACTGCACAGAGACCTCCATCTTCAGAAGTTCTCTGATGACTCTGCGGTGGTTGGATGCATCAGCAGGGATGATGAGACAGAGTACCGGGCTGTGGTCGACTCCTTTGTCACGTGGTGTGAGCAGAATCATCTGCAGCTCAACGTGGCAAAGACCAAGGAACTGATCGTGGACTTCAGGAAGACCAGGAAACACTTGACCCCTGTTTCAATCCAGGGGGTCAGTGTGGACATTGTGGAGGACTATAAATACACATTGACAATAAACTGGACTGAGCTAAAAACACCACAGCACTTTACAGGAAGGGCCAGAGTCGTCTCTATTTTTTGAGGCGACTGAGGTCCTTCAACATCTGCCAGAAAATGCTGAGGATTTTCTATGAGTCTGTGGTGGCCAGTGCGATCCTCTATGCTGTTGCATGCTGGGGGAGCAGGCTGAGGGTCGCAGATGCCAACAGACTTAATAAACTAATCCGTAAGGCCAGTAATGTTGTGGGGATGGAGCTGGACTCCCTCAAGGTGGTGTCGGAGAGGCGGATGCTGTCCAAGATAAAGATAATGTTGGATAACACCTCCCACCCACTCCATGACATGCTGGTCAGTCACAGGAGCTCGTTCAGTGAGAGACTGAGATTACCGAAAAGCACCACTGAACGACACAGGAAATCTTTCCTGCCTGTGGCTCCCTGTACAACGCATCCACTTAACACACTGGTTACTGCTACAACTACACGTTTCTTTTCCAGCTATTTATTAATGAGTGACTTATGTATGTATATATATGTATATATTGTACTATTCGTAGTTAGCGTATTGTCTGTCTTGTCTTAATGTTGGTTTATGTTGGTTTATAATGGAGCACTATAACAAAAAATAATTTCCCCCAGGGATCAATAAAGTATTCTGATTCTGATTCTGATTAATAGCTTTCCATCTTTTAATGAAGCTTATGAAAAAGTTCAGTCAGGAAGATCTGCCATCAGTCATCTGTCTGCTTCCCCAGGTGTTTGGTTGCTAGTCTATTAATTGCATCTGTGGCACACCCAAAATGCATGGCCACTTTTGTGTTAATCATTTAATTTAATTTATTTAATTTGTTTATCAGTTATTTTCTGTGGCTATTAATATTCAAAATGACTTTGGTAACATGACCAATTTAACCAGTATATTATTTTGTTGCATGAACTGTACAGAAGGTACAGAAAATGGTGCAACATCTCAGGTGGAACTATTATTTCAAGGCAGGTGCAACCCAGTTGCTTTAGGGGGATGGACTTCCGCCCACTATTCAGATGCAATCTGAGAGGCAAACCGAGTGCACTGTCTTCATTGCTCCTGAACTTTACCTGTATTTGCAGGTTAGTACCTGGTAAAAAATACTACCACTGTTTGTTACATAGCAATGTTTCATCTCCATGCTAAGTTGTAAAGAAGTAAGACAGTACCTGTAACACTTATGGGCACAGCCGCACGTTTGACCCGCATCAGTCTGAGACAGCGGGGTCAGGCTGCGCAGGCCGCTAGCAGAAACGTCGCGGTAATGTTTTGTATTGTGGGTCGTAGCACCCAGAGCATTGTCTTGTAGGAAGGTCATTGTTACATCCTGGGAGGCTGTGGGAGTGTGTGGGCGTGGTGTTGTCTTCTCTCTCTCCTCCTCCTTCATTCTGGCCCCTCCCCTTGTCTCTCTCTGCCCCTGCCCTCTCCTTTAGGTCACACCTGCTGCTCATCTGCTCTCGTTACAACCAATTACCCTCAGGGGTGATATAAGCTGGAGAAGAGCAGTGTGGAAGAGGAAGGGAGAGGTTTCTGGTGGTTTTCCTCTGTGCTGGTCAGAGTGTGCTACTGACTTAGGTGTGGAACAGCCTGCTGCGTGTGACCAGCCTTCTGGTGTGTGGCTCTGGTGTGTGGCTCTGGTGTGTGGCTCTGGTGTGTGGCTCTGGTGTGTGGCTCT
The DNA here is from genome assembly GCF_041146795.1 of Maylandia zebra. NCBI lineage: Eukaryota > Metazoa > Chordata > Actinopteri > Cichliformes > Cichlidae > Maylandia > Maylandia zebra. The sequence continues at coordinate 3,974,376 of NC_135175.1, read as the reverse complement.
GGTGTGTGGCTCTGGTGTGTGGCTCTGGTGTGTGGCTCTGGTGTGTGGCTCTGGTGTGTGGCTCTGGTGTGTGGCTCTGGTGTGTGGCTCTGGTGTGTGAGTAGTGCTTAACTGAGCAGTGATTGCCCATGAGTGACGGCGGCCTTCATTAGTTTGTGTGGCCTGCCTGGATATTGTTTGTTAGCAGCGTTGCTGTCTCTTTCTGTTGAAGCCTTATTGTTGCTTTCTTTGTTGAGTGGTCATTACCTTACATCATATAGATTTATTTTCTTTTCATTATGAAGGTTGGTACTCCCGCACACTACTATTTTATATAAAGTTTATGATACAAAGATGTTTTATTGTTAAAGTGTCATTGAGGGTTTGGAAAGTATAAAGCTGTTTAATATGTGAGTGTTAATGACATGTGAAATAGAAAGAAGTTGCCCATGTTATGCAAAAGTGAGTTTCATCTTCAGTGTGCTGTAAATGATGTGTGTTTATTTTTGCTCAATTTCAGTATTCAGAACCGGTACAGTTGTCCACTTTAATTTCAACCAGATAAGAGTGTGGTTTGCTTTAAATACAGTTGTATATTGCTGTAAATTCATTGTAGATTACAGTGGCTTTCAATTGCTTAAGCAAGAGCAGGTGTGTACTTTTGTTTTGCTTTGACTGAGCGATCACATGAAGCACATGTAAAATAGTGGAAAGTGTAGAGTGTGAATCCATTTATTTTTCTACTTGTGACTTTGGAAAAATGGACAGATATGGACACTGGGACTGGAAGAGTCATGCAGACATGGATATTGTTAATGCTGTTCATGTTTATTGAAACTTGAATAAGAGACGCAATCTGAGAGGCAAACCGAGTGCACTGTCTTCATTGCTCCTGAACTTTACCTGTATTTGCAGGGATTTCTTCTTTGTTATTGTGGCACCATTCCTGGGGCCCGTAACACATCACTTCCACTTTCCAACACTAAACAACTCAATGCCTACATAAATGCTAAGTCCAGTCATTTCTGCCCACCTTCTTGAACCCAATCAGCCTCAACTCTGCATACTTTAAATCGCAAAGCTCATTTTTCATTCCCCTTGCAGCATTCTTTCATGTAACCCATCTCCTCTGCATCTTCTTCATCTGAGCTGCCATTTTTTCTTCACCTCCACCAGCAGCAAGACTCCAGGGGATCCTGCCCTAATTCCTTTTTTTTTTTTTTTTTTTTTTTTTTTTTTTTTTTTGCCTGTCCCATTTGGCTCTTTTGCATCAGAATTGTTGTCTAAAGGCAAAGAAAGATGCCCAATGGATTTACTTTACCAAATTGACCATCCCAGCCTTGCCATAATGGTCCATTTGATTCACCTTTTATTGTTTATTTTATTTTCACTTACTGAATACGGGACAGACTTGACTGGGGGAAAGAAGGGGAGAAAGAAAGAGGGAAAGAGAAACAGCTGAGAAGAGGGACGGGGGAGAAGGGCAAAAGACAAAAACCAACAGAATGAGCAGAAAAAGAAAACAAAGAAGAAAAAAAGAAAAAAAATGCATATATCAATCACCTGGGTCACCTGCTGAGAAAGAAAAAAGAAAACAAGCAGAAGAGAACAAGAGTAATAGAATAAACAACATCACAATGATATATGGGAATATGACAGTAAATACTAAATATCAAACATTATTGTGCAGCACATAAGATCAACAGAACACAGTGTGCTTTGAGGTAGGAGCCAAAAAGGGTGTAGTTTGTGGGTGTGATCACCCGTGTGTACACCTGTGAGCATGGACGCGTTTGTTTTTTTGTTTTTTAAAAGGTTCCTTCATGTAATGATCTGCTAGAGGGTGTGTGGGGGGGGCACAGCCCCGTCCTCTAGGGCATGAAGCAGGTATGGAGGAGATCAAAACTCCAGACATCCAGAGGCCCCCAGAACACAAGAGACCAAGGAAGACCAACAGAGGGGCAACCGCGCCACTGTCCCAGAAAGAGCTGAGGAGAGTCCCAGATGAGGGCTCACTCAGCAGCCGCGGAGCAGAAGCCAGGGGGAGTTGCAGTGACGCGCCCGTGAGCTCCGCCGGCAGCCAGCCGTGCCTGAGTGACCGAGCCCCAGGCCGAGAGGCCGGGGGCACCCCACCTCCGAAGTGGCCCGAGCAAGCCCCAGGCTCCAGGCCCTGATAAGCGGCCGCCAAGGAGTGAGCCGGTGTGTACCCGGATGCCCATCCCCGGACACAAAGAACCACCAACGCACCGATGTCTGAGGGAGTCCGCCACTGGCAGGGGAAGTGGTGGTAGGGGGAGATAGGCCTCCATACCTTGGAGGGCCTAAGATGTCCCTGCGGTGGGGGGAGGCAGACCGCCCCGACTCCGCAGCAGCAGGGAGGCCCCACACTCCAGACCGCAGTCGGACGGCCAACTCCTCCTCCTAGCCCCCCCGGTCCAGCAGGTCGCAGAGAATGGGGGTGAGAGAAGACTCCAAACCTCCCTCCACCCGCTCATTGTAGTGTTGATGCATGTGTGTTCTAAGGTGCATTTAAAACTCAGGAGGGCATGGAGCTACCTGCCAGAGAGCAGCAGGTAAGCGCATGGTCCCTCCTGCTGGCCCTCAATGTCTACGTGTATTTAACATTGAGAGGTGGGCAACGACGCCAGGGGTGGGGTGTACACCCTGATGGTACTTTGGATTCCGTGTATCGTGCCCTAATTCCTAACACCGCTGGGATTTTATTCTGCTGTGATGGGCCATCGCAGTGTAATCTCCAAATAGCAGAATTCTGTATCTCAATAAATCAGTTACCTCTAATGATCTCTCCTTATTGAATTACCCATGTAGTGTAGTTGATAACAAAGTACCAAAAAACAACCACCAGAAATGAGAAAGAAAACATACAATGCATTAGAGATCATTTTGGTCATTTTGTTATATATCCACGAGGCAATACCAGAAACATGCAAGAGATAAAGTGTTTAAATCTCATTCCCAGATCCCATTTCATCTCCATTACTCTGTTAACTCAAGATAATACTTGGCTACTTGGTTGAACCTGACATAAGAAGTGATCAGGGGAGTTTGGATGTATTAAACACCTTTGGCCACACAGTACCCACATGTAGTAAGATAAAGCTGTCCTTGAACTGACAAAGTTCAACTAGAGAAAATCTGTATCCTCTCTAAAACAAAAGCTTTTCAAGCAATGCCCAATTTTGCCACATTCAATACATATGTCCCAAATAATAACTACAGCGTGGAATGGTGTTGAAGAGACTTAACAAGACTGTATTTAAGGCTTCCTGTTGTACAGCTTCTCTACGATGTTGTTAGCATTGTTCAAGTACACTGGCCATATTAGTTTTGTTGGTTAAACCTAAACAAGCTGGAACCGAAAGATGGTTTGAAAGAGGTGTGAAAGAAGCAATCTATGTCCACTGTGAACAACCATCTTTGAACAGTTCTGAGATCCTTCACAGACGCCTTAACGCCCACTCACATCTTGGGCCATCTGACCTCAGGAAATCACTGATAGAGTGGGGCTAGGTTTCACAGCAGGTTCACCCAAAACCTTAGGTGATCGTGACCTACACCCGTTTTCACACGTTGGCTCGTATGATTAGGTTGAGGATCAATAGGAGGTTCACATCCCTCTTGGGGGGACACTACAAAGAAGCACGAGAGGCAGTCTGTGTGATGTTTCATGTCTGTGCATGCGTTTGGACTTGTGTTTTAATTTATCCTCAAATGTTGCCAGGTCTGACCCAGTAAAACTGCAGTCACGACTTACAATGTTGCTAGGGTGCTTTATGAATGACTTTAAAATATCTAACTTTAATACAACTTTAGAATATATACGCCTGCAGTAAAGCCTTTCAGATGTTTTCCTTTTCCTATACACAATTTCTTTTTGTTTACGCACATGTCATCTCTGTAAATTCTAACTTTGCATCAGAACGGATGAAAAGCAACCAGGTCATTTAAATTCTCCTCTCATTATAGTCTGGGAGACACAGATAGAGAGGTCCAATTTACATTTAGATTGTTTCAGCAGAAGTAAATTAATCAACACGGCAACCCAGCCAATTCACTTGTACAGAATACCTATAAGAATGGCACGCATGCATATGTGTGTATATATACATTTTCATCTTTTTGTATCATGTACTGTATTTTCACATGTACATGATACAAAATGAGGTGAATCATATACTTTGACTCATCTCTGTTGATCAGGATAAACCAATGACAAAATCGACTGAATCAGCTGTGAACACCACGCTGTGAATTCTTCGCACAGCAGCGTGGTCAGTTATTTGTAACATTAAAAAAAAGGCTTTTATCTGTCATTACCATGGCATGGTCAGGGCTTCAGCGTGAGTGCTTCAGAGTTTCAATTTGCTGTGCTTGATAAAAGACTTGTACACCTCTATGACTGATCATTCAACACGGACATCCTGAAAAAGCACACCAGGGCCAGTGTGTTTTTTTTTGGGTACTGATCTTGTGCAGAGGACCAGTGCAGTCCTCCTTTTTAACAATTCCCCATGGTGTTAATCTGAACGCTGCCAAAGTGCTAGCTGTCTTTCAGTCTCATGTTGGCCTCCTTCACTTGCATGGTAAATGGTAAATGGCCTGTATTTATATAGCGCTTTACTTAGTCCCTAAGGACCCCAAAGCGCTTTACACTACATTCAGTCATCCACCCATTCACACACACATTCACACACTGGTGATGGCAGCTACATTGTAGCTACATTGTAGCCACAGCTGCTCTGGGGCGCACTGACAGAGGCGAGGCTGCCGGACACTGGTGCCACCGGGCCCTCTGACCACCACCAGTAGGCAACGGGTGAAGTGTCTTGCCCAAGGACACAACAACTGAGACTGTCGGAGCCGGGGCTCGAACCGGGAACCTTCCGATTACAAGACAAACTGCCAACTCTTGAGCCACGATCGCCCAAACACTGTCTAAGTACACTTTTGTCATATTGCTTGGTCTTGTAATTATCCATTAAAAACAGTTCATGCTTTATACAGAGAAAGTCCTTTAATAAATGTCCGGCAGCTGGCTGTAGATATTTCTGGATTACATATTGAGAGTTCAGTTACCAAATGCAAAACTTGGGATTCTTTTATCTGCTTAATTTGTTATGAAATAACAAGGAAAAGGTCAAAATGGGGACTATGTGAAAAAATGTCCCTAATTTCTCCAGATTTAATCAAATGCATTTGTTTGTCCACTGTGATGGTTTACAGAGAGAAAAATTTAAAAAATAAAAGGTGTTACTATCCACTGCAATAGATGTGACTTACAACACCGAACTGCAGAGCTCATTTTGCAATCTTTGGTGCTTACATGTGACTATTTTGTCTTGTGTAAAGAATTGGATGGAAATTAATGGTGACACCATGTCTTAACGATATGAAGACAAACATGTTTTGATGGACGAGCATCATTCCAAGATCTACGTACTAGGGGAGCAACGATACACAAAATTCACGGTTCGGTTCGATACTTTGGTGTCACGGTTCGATAGTTTTTCGATACAAAAAATGTTCATGGTTTTTTAATTTGTCATTTATTAAAATTATAAATATATATTTTAACTCAAAAGTACAGTTTTTAAATTTAATGTTGCTGAAACAACAAAGTAATAAAAAAATAAATCTATCTGATGGAGGAATCACTCATCTTTGGAAAAGAGAGTTTATTACAGAGAAATGTCTCTTTCCAAAATAAAAGCTCTACTATACGCTTCTTCTGGGCTATATTCTCAGCAGCATATTAAACATATCAGGTCCCCATAAGGAGAATCATGTGCTAACGGCTGTCTAAATGACTCGGGTAAAGTTTGTAGCATGCGTGCTTGTTGTTTTTGTCTGCTTCCACTTGTCTTTGCACTAGGATGCTGTCGGAGTAAATGTGCAGTCATATTTGTTGTGTTCCCACTAGTGCTTTCAGGCTAATCTGAAATGACGTTAACGCCACAACACGGCAAATCTCCGTTAACGAGCTACCGCGGATCGCCCGTGCGTGGGGCTGGACGGCGTCAACACGTTAACGAGCTAACTGTGCTAACACACTAGCTCCCACCCATGTAAATGAGCATTGCGTGGCACATCCAACATACTGTTTTACTTTAGTCCATGACACGCTTACCTTCAGAGTCATACTTCACATGAAAACCAAAATAGTTCCAAACGCCAGATCTGAATGAGGGTGGGGGGGGGTTCAATTTGCCATCTTTTTTTCCTTTTTCTTTTTTTTTTTTTTTTGGCCTGTCCCATTTGGTTCTTTAGCCATCAGAATTGTTGTCTGAAGACCAACAAGGATACCCAATGGATTTACTTTGCCAAATGGATCATCGTGGCATTGCCGTATTGGTCCACGAGCGATCGTGGCTCAAGAGTTGGGCGTTCGCCTTGTAATCGGAAGGTTGCCGGTTCAAGCCCCAGCTCGGGCAGTCTCGGTCGTTGTGTCCTTGGGCAAGACACTTCACCCGTTGCCTACTGGTGGTGGTCAGAGGGCCTGGTGGCGCCAGTGTCGGGCAGCCTCGCCTCTGTCAGTGTGCCCCAGGGTGGCTGTGGCTACAATGTAGCTTGCCATCACCAGTGTGTGAATGTGTGTGAATGGGTGGATGACTGGATATGTAAAGCGCTTTGGGGTCCTTAGAGACTAGTAAAGCGCTATATAAATACAGGCCATTTACCATTACCATTTGATTGATCTTTGTTTTTATTATTTATTATATTTTATTTTCAGATGTTACAGACGGGACAGACATGAGTGAGGGATAGGAAAGGGAGAAAGAAAGAGGAAGGAAAAGAAAAACAGAAGGGGAGAGGGAGAGTGAGAAAGGGGGGAGAAAAAAAAAACCTCCTGGATCACCTGTTGAGAGAAGAAGAATAGAAAACAAGCAAAAAAAAAAAAAAAACCAAAGCAACATACTAAACACAACACCATTGCATTAATCTAGCTAAGTGTAAACAGGAGTAAATACTAAATATTCAATGTTGTTGTGCGGCACGCAGGACAGACAGCGCACAATGTGCTTTGAAGTAGCAGCCAAGAAAGGTGTAATTTAAGTCTATGAGCAGTGAACACCCGTGTGCACACCTGTGTGGATCAGCGCGCTTGTATTCAAATGGTTTCCCCATGTAATGGTCTGCAAGAGGATGTAGCGAGCCATAACCCCGTCCCCCAGGGCATGAAGCAGGCATGGAGGAGATCCAGGCCCCAGACATCCAGAGGCCCCAGAGTGCGAGAGCCCAAAGAGGACCACCGGAGGGGCATCGTGCCACCCTCATGGGAAGGGCTGAGGATCCCTAGACGAGGCGTCACCCAGTAGCCACCGAGCAGAAGCTAGAGGGGGCTGCACCGGCATGCCCACCGGCTCTGCCGGCAGCCAGCTGTGGCAGAGTGAACCGAGCCGCAGGCCCAGAGGCCGGAGGCCCGAGGGCCCCCTGCACCCCGGAGGAGGCCTGACCGAGCAACAGGCGCCAGGCCCCACCAGGTAGCCACCGGGAGTGAGCCGGTACATACCTGAGTGCCCAGCCCCGGACACCAAGAACCACCAATGCACCGACCCCTAAGGGCATCAGTCACCGGCAGGGAGTGTGGTGAGGGGAGATAGGCCTTGGAGGGCCTGGGAGTTCCCAGAGAGGTGGAGTCTAAGACCCGACCTGACATATAGACACAGACAAACAGGCACACACAGACACAAACATGCATTCCCACCCTCATGCACACATATACAAACACTCAGCACTCACCCAACGTAAGGATTGACATAAATGGACATGTACACACAATCACACTCCCCAAACATACTCTAAACCCCGGGTCCAGGTACCCTCGCCCCCAGAGGGGGAAACAGAACCCAGACCCAAGAGATGTTACCCTTCCCCCCGGGGTGGAGGCAAGCAGACCGTCCCAGGCTCCGCAGCAGCAGGGAGGCCAATCGGACAGCCAACATCTCCTCACAGCCCCCCCGCCCCGATGGCTAGCAGAGAACGGGGGTGTGTGAACACCCCATACCTCCCTCCTCCTGCTCATGTGGGAGGAGGGAGGTATGGGGTCTTCACACACCCATGTTGCAATTTGCCATGTTTGCCATGTTGCAATGAGCTTAGCTTCTGTCTTGCTAGCTTGCGCTGCGCTCAGTGGATCTGCGCTCGACAGTGCAGCCTAGGCGGAGTAGTCGAACGCAGATCCGCTGAGCTCTCAACACAGACAGCATCGTCAGAAGGAAAGTTGATAAAATAAATTAAAAAATTTGTATTGTTCGATACATATGCATACCAAACCGAAAGCACTGTATCGAACGGTACAATATCGATACGAGTATCGTTGCACCCCTACTACATACACGTGACAATGTAATGGGATACATTTTACTAATACTTTAATATTATCACAGGATGACTTTTGGTGGGACTGAATACAGAAGTGTGGGCTTTGTTTCGAGGACATATAAGCAGCCTCTAGAGAATAAGGAACCTAAGCTGAGCCAAGCCACTAATAACACTCACAGTAGTGCTGCTTCACTGGGGGCACATAATGCACACAAAGACCCAGGGAATCTAGAAGATTATTTCTGTCCTGTGCAGTTATTCATTCATAAGTCAACTCCAGCTCTGACGCCACTATATTTCAAAGCCAACAGAATCCTGCTGCTGTGAAGTGCATTAATTGATTAATCCAAATTGTCACTAGGTGTGAATGTGAGTGTGAATGGTTGTCTGTCCCTGTGTGTTAGCCCTGCGACAGACTGGCGACCTGTCCAGGGTGTACCCCGCCTTTCGCCCTATGACAGCTGGGATAGGCTCCAGCGCCCCCCGCGACCCTGAAAAGGATAAGCGGAAGCGAATGAATAGATGGATGTTATTTTAATGTTAGTCCTGCAGACTTACACCCAGGAGCACTGCAGCACATATGCCACTGATCCTGGGGTCATTTTGGCATGCCCTAAATGGCCAACTGATAATTTAGGAATCAGGAATGTGTTGATGAACCTCATGTGCCAATCTTAATCCATTTCTCTTTGACTATCACCAGCAAAAAGGTACATTCAGCCACATTTCCATATATAGTATTGTTTGATTAATATTGCTTAGGTAATGTACAGGATGGGCACAAACATACAATATGTGATTATTTTATGCTGTTTAAGCTGAAAAGAGATCACTTTTATTTTGGTCTAATTTTAATCAGGGTTGAATTTTTATCTCATTTCCAATGACTAAGCTTTACTGGGTCAACAACATGGGTCAGACCAATATGACCAATGTACCTGTAGTGTCAGATTTATAATCAATTTCTCTGATTTTGCAACAACGTGCACAATGATTTGTAAAGCATTTCCGAAGTGTGACTTTCATTGCTTTTTTCTTAGCATGTATATACTCCATGATACTAAAAATCCAGCGGCGTATCACCTACCTACCTAAATTGCCAGTGCATCTGCCAAAGGTTGTGATTAATGTGACCTAAATGTCTTCTGAACTTTGATCTTTTGGGCTGATTAGCAGAGGCTCCTCCAACTCCTCCACAGAAATCTGAAGTACATCAGGACTTTAAAAGATCCATCTGCATACTCCAAACTTAAATTATGCATCAACACCAATGAATTTTTTAGTCACAGGCTCATCATGTTTCACTCTGTCTTTCATGATGTGAGGAGCCTTTTGGTATATAGACAGCAGGCAGAGGGCCTCTGTCGGTTGCACAAATTAAAGTGCAAATGTATCTTTTGTATATTCAGACTGTCACAGGGTGCCACAGCAGGGTTTTAGATTTGTATGCACAATTCAGTATGTATGGTACAGCTTCTTTAAGTTTTCTTTAAAACTGCTAAAGCAAAGGAACGTTCCAACTGGATTTATGCAAATGCTCACAAACTGCTCTAGATGTATGGAAAATAAACAGTGCTTTTTTTTTTCATCAAAGTGCAGCACGTCCATTTATGGTTTGCATTTTGAAGGGCAACTGTTTAAAACCCTAGTGAAAGCTGGAATACTGAATTCTGTGCCGATGGACCCCCGAGTGCCAAAAACAAAAGTGAAGAACATGACTTGCTGACAGCAATGCAAAGTATCGAGGTATGCTTAGCTAGCTGTGCTCAGGAATCCCAAGTTTATGATAGGGCTGTGCGATATGACCAAAATTCTTATATCCCGATATAAGACGTTTATTGTCCCGACAATGATATAACAATATATATAAAAAAAATCTTATATTTTCTGTAAATTCTGCAAATCTCGGGAAACTCAACTTGCGTGAAGTGTTCTTAGCTGGGCGTCGTGTACCTGGAATAGAGTTTTTTGACCGATGCATGAAACTATACATTTTCAGACATAAGTTGTAACAGCCGCCATTTTCTTTGTGAGTATTTATTACATGGCGTTCTAATGTTTGAGTCTAAGGTTGATTTTGAGCCCTTGCTGACTCTTTTTTTGCTTCTCCTCCCTAAACTCTCTTTGATTACTCTTTCACGTGATCCTTGCGTAGGTGGTAGAAGAGGTTTGTCGTGTTTGAGTCTGGGGTGGGGACCGGTTTCCTGCATAATTTCCACAGTTTTCTGGTCCGTGTCAGACTTTTCATAACCAAACCATGTCCATGCCCGTCATTTAGAAATAAGGTCCTCGATTTGTTTTGACTGGTCCTTCTGTTTGTCATCATTTCAGTTTATTTTGAAAAATTTCAACAGGATCTTCAGCTTTATTGTGAACGGTTTATGTGGGAAATAAACAAGCGGACGGTGGCTGGTTTACCACCGTTGTCACTAACAACAACGAGTAAAAACCGAACTTTAAGAAAGTAATATAGCCACTACAGTGACCATCAAAACACTGAAAAAATATTGCCGTAAACATTGTTATTTGCAACACCACGAAACAAATGACAGTGTAATAATAGACATTTTCATATTGAATCGTTATATCGAACAGCCCTACTTTATGCTGTTATTACAAATAAAGGATTGATATCCAAATCCACCATTTGGATAAATGAGAAAAAAACGGTTTTCATTTATTCTAAATGTTGTTGTTTGATTTTCTAAGGATACAGTTCGTTTATAATGCATCCTGTTGATTAAGGAAATAAAATAGAATAGAAATAGAAAACCCAAATTAAAAAAAAAATATATATATGAAATGTTCAGATCATCATGTTTTATCAATTGTTCGTTTTTGATGATATAATCTATAGTATGACTTTTACTTTAACTTCATATAAACTAAAATTATATACTGAAGAAGGCTTATAATACTGCTGTAACACAGGATTTCAAGATTTTGATTTACAATGTTTATATTTTGAAATAAAAAATAAATAAAATTAGTTTTACATTGACAACTCTTAAACACTTTGGAGACATTTGCTTCCTCTTCTCAACATTTAATTCTGTTAACAAACAGACCATGACAGAAAACAATTGCCCCTGTTGTACTTGCGTTACATTGTAAAATAATTAAACTCGCTGAATATCATTATTTAATTTCAACAATTTGTCTTCTAAACGTAGAATTAAACTCTGCCGCTTTAACATCGCTGTAGTGCAGCTGCGCATCATTTCGCGTGAGTTTTCAGCACAGTCGTATTCTACAGCGGAAGATGTCGGACTCGGCTGAAGCGAGTGGCTGTTTTATGAAGTGGAAATATTCCCGTCTCTTCACTTTTCTGAAACAAGCAGACAAGAACATTACAGTAATATGTAAGCTATGTCCTGGGGAGAAAAAACTATCGGCCGCTGTTAATAGCACGAGTAATCTACTGAAGCGCCTGACACGAGAACATAGACAAACACTTCTGAGCGATCCTTGTTCATCATCCATGGATAACACCGCGGCAACTCCTGCTAAGCAGGCAAAACCTGATTTTACTTCAGCAGCACAGAAAGTGTCTGAAGGTGAGCTTAAAGAATGATTGCAGGCTACAATGTGGAAGAGATGCTACCTCTGCATACTGTAGAGTCTCCGTCTTTTAAAAAAATGATTTATTATCTAAAGAGTTTAATTTCTATTGTTTGCCCACTCTAGGTTTATAGGGATTTTAAAAAGTATTTAGTTAAATTACTTATTGAGTAATTAAGTTACTTTTCTGACACAGTAATTAGATAAGTATTTTAAATACAATATTGACTAAGTAATTAGTAATTAGTTATGAATTACTTTTTTGAAGTAACTTACCCAAAACTGATCGACTGGCACTTTCCAGAGAACAGCAGAACTGGCAGGCCCACCGCTGGCGCCCCGTTCTCTGCACAGATGAGGGCGGGTTCACAATTTCTTTTTGTCAGCTGCTGGCTGGTAACATTCTTGTCTTTCTTTTCATCTTTTGCTGGGATTTATCTTGAAAAGTATCTGGTGAATTAAAAACAACAACACAGTAATTTATAATCAAATAAAAGTTTTTATAACTTAAAAATAAAACAAAAAAAAAACACTGGGAAATTGAAAAGAACAAGATGGTGGTCTGAACGTTCTTTCTGTACCACAATAGCGTGTTTAGCCCAGCAGGGTTGGGTTTGGGTTTTCTTTTCCTTTATTTCTCTCTCCTCTCCAACTCTTGTCAAGTGGAGTTATTGGGTTGGATCTGCCGCTCGCAGGCAGTCTTCTTGCTCAGGCCAACCTTTCTGCACCTGTACTGAATGAAGTGATCAAGTCTGGTGTATTTTAAAGGTATAGTCAGTTGTTTGGTTCTCGTGTTTTCTAAGATTTGCTTCCAACATTCTCCAGTATCCCACTGTAATTTAATTTACACCATAAAACCTAAAACGATATATTACAAGAAAGATGTGTATAGTTGAATCGGATCATTTTCAAAAAGCGGTAAACTGAAGAGAGTTCTTGAACTAATCATGACGTACAGACTGATACACTGCTTCTTATCCCACTGCACTGCTTTGATTGGTAAATCTGCACAAACTGAATCCTGACTCGATGTCCTGGCATGTTAGTTATACATACTTTTGGACATTTTTAACACTGTGCTTTAGTAAAATGTTGCTAATTTTTGTGCTATATTTGGTAGCAAACACAACAAGTAATTACAGATTAGTTCATTTTTATCCACTGTGTGAAAGTAGCTGTTTTAGCTGTTCTCCCTTTAAGCTACCCTTCTGTTGATATACATGCATCCATCCATAAGGCTGCTGGTCCATTGCAGTGCTAACAGAGGGAGACGGGCCAGCATTCACTCGCTCACAGCAGTTTATGTGTAAAGTAACATTTCACATAAAAAGCTGTGCATAACCACAACTATGTTTGTCACAAGGGGAATTTGGTTTTTGCTTAATCTCAATATTATGACCTTCTACTGCAAATGGAGATATTCACCTTTAACTTTTATTGGATGGTTTGAATTGTTGGTTTCACTATAGAGTGTTTTTCCCCAATGATATCATAATATTAGTAAAGACACTAAAGGCAACATGCTATTATTAAAACAAACAAAAACCCATCCCATGCAGGTTCTCAATGTTTCTCACACCAAATAGGTTTGGAATATTCTATCCATGTGAAAGTAATGATCCACCTTGATATTGCAATTCTATTACGATTCACACAAAAGCCCCATTATCGGCCACAACAAGATGTGATGGAACAGTGTGTGTTCAGCTTGCAAAATGATGTCTGGAACAAACTGGGACTGTGTTCGACCAGCTAGGAACAGAGTGATAATGCTCCCCCGTTGTGCGGGGTGAACACAGATAGGTGGTACATCTGAGACACCATTCATCACACCTAACTCCACACACGCAGGGAGAATTTATAAGCAGCCTCCAAAGTTTCTTTTTCAGCCTAACTGGTAGAAAGGGTATTTAATGCCAAGCCTCTGTGAGTGGAGCCAAGCAAGTTGTGCTCTCAGAAGTGTGAAAACCAAAATCAATCAACTATTCCAAAATGGTGTACAACAGCACAAGAAAACAATTACTGTCGTATCTATCTCTCCATCCAGAAAAAGAAAGAAGTTTGTGAGGGATACTGTCTCCAACAGTATTAAATACTGAAGACAGTGTGTGTGTGGACATGATATATATATACAGTCATTTCTAATTGATCACATATTGATAAAAGTGTGATTAGCAATCTAATTACTTGACCAGCTGCAAACTGGTAGTCTTCTAGTTTTATACCTATATAAATGCAAAATTGAGTGCCTTTATCATTTTGAGGTAAACTGCCATCCTGTAGCAACTACATCACTATTTGTGGAGGAATTTGAAAAATTCTGTTTCACATCTAAGAGGTTTTGGGTGGACTCTGAATGTAAATAATGTTTCTCTTTAATGTAAACTTGAATACTTGAATTTTGGTTTAATATCTGTGCAATTAAACAACAACTGGTTTGCAGATTATCACAATTAATTGGCACATTATCCCAGACATAATACATGTAACTGCAAACTTGAACTAACAGCAGACTCGATCGTATTAGTGTCTAACAGTCCTGATGTTGCTTTGAAGACAGCAACTGATTTCAAGTGGTTGCAGATCAAAGACAACTAAACTGCAAATTCATTGAACACACTCTCAGTGATGTTGGTTGGGTAATTGTCTCCAACCACCATGTGGCAGGGCGTGGTCTGTGATGCTGCTGCAGGTGAGATGGACGCACCTGCGCGGCACCTGCAATCACGCCTCGCCGGCATAAAAAGCTGTTCTTGCCTGTGGTTGTTGTTAGCGTGTATTTTGTTCACGTATAGCAGCAACCGAACAAGTAGTGTGTGGAAGAAAGATGCCGAAAAGCAGTAAAATGTCATCAGGTCTGTCGTGGTCGTTCACACACCGTTTTGGATAATGTGACTGTAGCATCAGCAACGATGCTAAACGTTTAAGATCTTGTTTGCAAGCAGTAGTTGTTAACATTACTGGCAATATCACTGATGGGATTACAGACAATAAACACGTTCGTTTGTGTTTGAAAAGGTTAAAGAAGATATAGTTGAGTGAATTTTGCCTATCAGTGGATGATTACTTTCACACAGATTATCTGCTATTCACCTGGACACATTTTTAACAGATGTTTACCTGGCAGTGTTTTGGAACGTGTCTAAAATTATAGCTTTACCTAAAAAGGCAAAAAAACCCAGATTTTTTTAAATAGTAAATTGTACACCTCAGACCTTATGGTTTCACAGACGTAACTTTTCATCGAGACAGGAGCTATCTTTATCTTTATGGCAGATTATAATGTTTTTAATGGTAGCTTTTCTGAGAATATAAAAATAACTTTTTGTGCTTCACTATGGAGTTGTGGTTTCAGTAATTATGTATTCTGATCATTTGACTTGCATTGTCAAGGTGACCTGTTAACAGGGAGGACTCATACGCAGGGCTCCAAGTGAATACGGTGCATTTATTTACAGTGAACTACAGTGAAACATAATTCTGATGGTCAGAGCAGTTTGAGGGTCCAGTCTCCTCGAGTCTGGATCCAAACAGTGACACTATTCTCCCAGAACACACTGCCCTGTCTGCTCACCACTCGGCGTCCTGCACAAAGGAACAAAAAGGTGAATAAACTTTGCAGAACATCCAAAGAGTTGGAGAGGAGCTTCACTAACTGCTACTAGTACAATAATCCTGCGAAGCAGCTAGAGTCGATCACCCGTTGCATTGGGTGTGTTTGCTTCGCAAGGCAGGGAACTCCTCCGAATCAATCAGCATATGTCCACACACATACACACACAAAAGGGGAAGGACAGAGAATGAAGACACAACTGGGGAGACTGGAAATAGAAAGGAAACACAAACATTGCCTAACCTAATAAGGAACACAGTGTAGAAACAAAGGAAAGCTAACATAATAGAGCAAGAAACCATGAACCAGAAATGGAGATTGTCACATTATTACTGATTACACTGTCTTTAAGATGGCAAAGGGCAACGGCTGTTTTAAGGAAATGCTCCGCATATGTTCCTACTTCAGTTTTGACTGATGCTTTCTCGCTTGTTCTGTCACATCTGGAGTCCTGCACGATCATTTGATATGTGCTGCATAAAATGATCTTAAAAAACAACACTTGGAAAAAATACAAATAAAAAATGTCAAGTTATGCAGAAGAAGAAGCCCGATTAGTTCTTAATTCAGTGGATGATAAACTAAAACAAGTGTTCTGCTATTCATGCAAGCATACTAATAGAGTGAAAGTTATGTCACAGTTCCAGGGTTTTTTGTGATAAATTCTTAAATATATGGGTGAATGTGAACCCCAAGGAGACTAGGTGTGCTCTGTATTGTACAGCGAACTGAAATATGAATTAAATTAACTAAGTTAGATGCTGACCATATGTTTGCTAAAGAGTCGCTTATAAATACAACAAAACTGAATTGTCCTCTAGGTTTCAGAGCAGTGATACAGTGAACTGTATCACAAGAGTCCAGAGAGCAGGTGTAGAAGAGAGACGAGTGCAAGAAGGAATGAAAAACTCCAAGGAAACGATAGCAGCAGCAGCAGCACTCGGGGCTTTGCCTGTTTTCTATGCAGACAGCTGCACTCTGAACATATGCTCCAACAGATGGAGGTCCCAAGGTGACTTTGCCTCTGAGATATAGCCACCCGCCTCTGGTATTCTTAGCATTTCTGATTACCTGTTGAACAGAAGAGACTTTTGCATGTGCCGAGTGATAAAGTGCGTTCCAAATCAAGCGGTGCCTCTCACCTTCCGCAGAGACAGACTGCTTGCCCTCAGCATTTTTTGCAAAATGCCAGATATTCTAGAGCGGTAAATTAAACAGGAGCCATTTAAAATTCATAACATTGTGGAGGGGAAAAATGAACAAATGCAGCCATTAAGACATTTGTCGCAGCCTTTGCTGGTCCACAGGGGGCAAAGAAGGAGGGGAGGAGAAAAAAAATAAGAGCTGGATGCCAAATGCTCAATATGAGAGTGGGATAACCATTTAAGAATGACAGATAAGTGATTTCTGCAGAATGCTTCTGCTCAGTTGAAAGAGAAATTTATCTGTTGGGAAAGTGTTTCTGCAAGGGGAGAGAAAAACATTAACTGAAGAGCCCTGCTGTTAAACGACAAGTACGCAGAGCTTTTGTTTTAACTTTCATGATTGACGAGACACAGCAAAGCTGAAAGTGGAATGTCATTAAGAGATCCCAGAGAAGCTGGAGTGGATGGAGAGGGAAGCGTGAGGTGAGAAAAAGGTGCAGAGAAATGCATGCTTGCACACACACACACATACACACACACACACACACTTTCTTCTCTCTGACAGGAAATCTTTTGCTTCGCTCACCGTGTGGTTTTTGAGTGCCAGCGTAGGGAACAGGCTGTGTTAAAGCTTGGAGACAGCCACTGCAAGTCTCTGCCTGGGTGGGAGGGAAGTTCATGTGTTCTGTCAATGCCAAATGTTTTTCTTCGGCCTGTCGCTTAGATTAAAGTGGGCCAGCACCTTCAGTCAGTTTCAGACGACCTTACTCATACTGCATCACTGCCAGCTGAGAGCAGGCTTTAGCCATTTTAACATACACACACACACACACACACACACACACACACACACACACACACACACACACACGGCAGCCGTGAACTTTTCTCAACATACCCAACCATTAGAGGTGAATGTAAGAACACAAATATATGGCACAGTCAAATTGAACGTTTTAGTGGTTTTACTTTGTCAGTACCTTGTCTAATTGTGCCAGCAAATGTGTGCTTGGCGTGGCCCCTACACACCTTACTCGGGCAGCTGCCTGACTCTATCAGTTTTTTTCTTGAGTTCTTTGTGGGTGCATAAACTGTTTCCCTGAGAATGATTAAAAGCATACGTTAAAGTACTTTATTTTTCAGACCATAAGGTGCACCGGATTATAAGGCGCATTTTGTGAAACAAAACAGTCAGATAAGTCAAACTTTACTCAACTCATTCTGCTTTCTTTATGAATTCTCCCCCTGCTGCTCTATTTCCATGTTGTTGCAGTACATTAATGACTAACCTCGTATTGTGGATGGATTATCTCAGTTGTTCTCCTGACTGGAGTTTGGTCCGTTTACAGCATCCTGCCATGCGATTGCATTTGTCCCTAACCATCGGGAACCCTCACATTAGTGAGTGAAAAAATTTAGCATTCATCCTCCTGCTTCACTGTGTTTATGTTATGCTAACATATGTGTCGCTAGCGATCACATAGCACATCATTATATAGCAGCTAGCCCAACTTCAGTAACCCTACAAACGTCACTGCTGTTTAGTTTTCTGTCTTCATTTATGTTGGAAGTGGTAGCAGAGCTGTACGTTTGAATTGTTCAGAAATCTCTCAGTCAGAACATGCTACATCATGCTTAGGTGGAAACTAGCGAGCTAACTTCCTGCTAACTTCTAACTCTGTTAAATTTAATAAATTCTGTTTTCATGGATGCCTGGATGTTAAACTTAATTGTTACACCTGGTAAAGCAGCAACACTGTTCATTTTATTAGAGATGAAAGAATTTAGACAGTTTGACTTTGGGACCTGAAGCAGACGGAGTTAAGGACCCAGATTATTCCGTGAGGCTCCTGACTATGGCAGTCGTAATCCTCAGACAATCCATCAAGCGGTGCGGCTTCCTAGCTTACCAAAGTCGTACTAAAACATAAAATCGGTTTGAGGTCAGTAAGCACAACCAGAATTCATCATAAGGCACACTGTCGATTTTTGAGAAAATTAAAGGATTTTAAGTGCACCTTATAGTGGCCTGGAAGTCTTACTGTCAAAGTAGGATATGTCTCAATGTCTCAAATATGACACAGTGGGAATTAAGGCGTTAAGATTTAAGATTCACATTTGTCAGAGGGTTTGAGAAGCACACTCATACAGAGACCTACCCGTTTCTAGCTCGGACTCTGTTTCCACTCACAGGTTCACTTCTCTCTCTCCGTCTTCCTTCACCTCTACCAGAATGTGATTTGAGCACGAGCCAGTGGAACCATACCTTCCAGGCTGTCTCTCCTTATCTTACATACACAGTATGAATTGTGTTATCAACTTGTGTTTGTGCTTGTGTAGTGTCCACACATATATTGTAGCCTGCAATTATTCTAACTAATTGAGGTGGAGTGACAGCAACCAGAATTCCATTCTTTTCTATGTAACTCAGTCATTTAGCACTTAGCCTGAACGGCGTTCTGCAACTCCAGCCAAAGGCAGCATAGCACAGATTCCTATCTTTGTCAACAAAAAGCACTGATTGTCTCACAGAGAGAAAGATGTAGAGAGAGTGAACATGACAGAGTGAGCATGCTTGCAGTTTCTGGTTGATTTTAGATTTGCTGGAGTGAAGATAATCAGCTTTCATTCCCCCCCATCTCCTCTTCCACACAGAGAATTAGAGGATGGGAAATTGGGAGAAAACAGGTAGACGTTGTAATTATTTGCCTCACTGTCAAAGACATTAACCATGGCTGAGAAAACAATGCAGCTTCAGTATTGGAGCAGAATAGGAAGCAGCGATTTAGTCGCACACTCATTTTCAGTTGCAGAAAGCTGCGCTCTGCATCACGTCACGCTGTTCAGCAACTTCACAGAGCTGATTAGTGTCACGACGAGGCAGCAAGGCTGATGCAACTATCATTACCTCTCTGGTTGATCTCTAAAGCTTTATTCAGCTTTTCAGCTTAAACACAAAGGCTGGTTTGGGGTCAGTATGTTCTACATTTGCTGTGACAAGAAAAATGCATTATGTACTAAACAACATTAAAAATAGGATTACAAGTGGCACAGTGACAGTGGTTAGCACTGTGGTTAGCACTTAACTAACAGCAATGTTCCTGGTTTGAACAGTGTCGTCGGTCTCCTCGGGCCTCTCTGAGTGGAATGAACAAATACCTGTGTGAGTGTCTCCTGTAGTGTGATGTCATACATGTTGTAGGGATGGTTGTAAATGTGTGTGACTGTGTGTTCGTGTGTGGATTAATCAGGTAATGACTTGCAGGGTGTATAGTGGGCAAAATGATGCATAACAGCAACCTTAAATGAATGAGTAATTAAGTCCTAGACATAGTTTAATATAATAATATAATAATACAGTATATGGGTCCTCCGGACAACTTGGTAAGCTATACCAAAGTCCTCTGTTCAGCTTTGTTTATGTAGCACTTTACATTGTAAGGTAAATGCACTACCATAGTGAGAAAACCTTAACAATTATACAGTCCTCTATGAGCAAGCACTTGGCAATCTTTGTAAGGAAAAGACTTGAACATGTAGAAACATCTAGCAGAGCCAGGTTCAGGGATTGACAGCCTGTCATGACCAGATGGGGTGAAGGGAAAGGGTGAAAATGGAAACAACACAAAAGACACACCATGGGAGAGAGAGAGATGGAGTTTATTGGTATATAAACACCTGGGGAGTAAAAAGAGCTGAGTGGAAAAACTGGAGACGTACTAAGTGCATCATGGGAAGCCCCCGAGCAGCCTAAGCCTATTGCAGCATAACTAAGGGCTCTAACTATGACCTTTACCAACAAGAAAAGTTTTAAGGCTGTTTTTAAGAGTACAGAGGATGCCTTTGTTCCGAATTCAAAATTATGCAATATCTTTAAAAACAAATTAATTTCTAATAGTTTTGTGTTATTCGCATAAGTAAACTTAACGATATTCTTGCAGATTTCACATTAATGAACTATGTTTTGCTGATGCAGAGCAGGCTGTGGCGTCCATGCTTACTGTTAGGTTAGGTCAGTGGTCGAAATCATGAATTTAAATATGACCGCTTGCCATTATACCACCTTTATATAGTTAGGAGTTAGAAAGCACCCATAATAGCTCCAGTGACGCCTGGACTAAATGGTAAATGAACTCTTATATAGCACTTTTCTACTCTACCTCAGCACTCAAAGTGCTTTATACAACATGCCCCATTCACCCATTCATGCAAGCACTTTTTTCCATGCTTATGTACTTTATGTCTAACATCCAGACACATTCACATGATATTTGGCATGCAGACTGGACCAGCAAGCAATCGAACCACCAATCTTCCAATTAATAAATGACCTACTCTATCTCCTGAGCATGGCCGCTGATAAACTCTGTATTGATCATGTGTATAAACTCTGTTCTTGACACTCAAAACATAATTATTTGCTTACAACCCAGAAAACAGATGTGTGATTAATGATGTGATAGGATATGCTTCAGTCCAGACCATGACCACCTCTTGTAGTAAATTTGATGAGGTCATTAGAAGCAAATAGTTACAGGGGACTACATCTTGTATCACCTAAGTAATATTCATACATAAAAATTCAAATCCACGCACTGCATTGTACATTAAAACAGGTAGTTTTGATTGTCTTTTTCAGAAGAAATTAAAGAATATTTTGTCTCATTTAGTTTAAAACATGAAAATCCTGCAGCTGTGTCAGTTAGCTTGGTTTGATGGAGGATTGATTTGATAAATACTGACAGAAGTAAAAGTTTACTCTCGGCATAAATTATGATACGGTTTTCTACGTTCCCTATTTCTTCACTAGAAATTCACTAATGAGATCATATGCTATTATACAGCTATACAGCTAGCACAAAGAGCAGTGGTGAAAGTGGGCACCCCTGGCATGTGTCGCTCAAAAGCATCAATGCTAGTGACATCAGATTATTAGTGGAAACCTGGCTTATGGGGTTGTGTAAATTATCTGTAGCCCTCAAATGGCTTTTCAACATCTGAAACTTCAGTGTCTTCAAACACTCAATAACCATCTAACATGATGAGGCACATTTTTACAAAACCGTCCTGATCTAGATTCATCATTGCCAGAAGGACAGGATACAGTCTTCTCGCAAGGAAGCAATAATCTTAGTAACTATTACGTAGTGAAACAACCTTTATGATTGTGAGTGATAACCATGTCAGAAAGCTTCTTCACATAGCAAACAATTTTGTTAGGATAAGTTAATCAATATATCACAAAAAAAAGAACTTATGATAATTCACAAAAAAAAAACAAATCAAAAACAATTCACAAATTACTTATTACTTAAAAAAAAACATCTGTGTCTTCATTATTTTGTTTCTTTTTGCTCCACGACCATGTGTACATAATTTCGTTCCACCTCATGTTAACATGTGATGTGAATGACAATAAAGCTCCTTGAATCCTTGAATAGGTTTAAATGCTTTACATATTGTAACAGTTTCTTCCTGCTCTGAGTGTGAGAAAGGTCCATTTTAGATGATCAGTCTAATTTAGGATCTGTGCTCTAATTGAATTCCCCAACCTTGAGGATTTTCTTGGGTGAAGAAAGAATTAATGAAAAACACTTTAGAAAAAAAAATCAGGACTGTCATGGTTATAAATTGTGTTTAGAAACTCTGCTGTTTGGAGGGCTCTGAATTAGTGGCTAGCGTGTTTTCTCCTGCCTCTATTCCTTCCATTCATTCTGTGTCTTATGGGCCTTTTTCTAGTTACCAGTTTGTGTCCAATGGCAATGTTTGCCAGAAAGTTGGGGATTTCTGCACACTATTCACTCCACTCTGTGATTTTATGCAGCCTACTTTTTCATGGCTAAGATGCTGTGGTTGTGGCCAATGATTTGGATGGGCGGATGAATACCTTTGGAAATATATTGTAGGAAGCTGAAATGTTCCATGTTTTGATAGCATGCTCTTCTAAGTGCTGTGTAGATTGGGCTAATGCCTTTGGGCACTGACAGCAACATTTAGTTGTGGTAACTGCTGCTTGCTTGTTAATCTTTGCTTAATAGGTATAAGATGTGCAAATCAAGACATGACAAGGTGAAAATGAAACGAGATAGTATGGATGATTAGAAAATTAAATTAAAACCGTTTTCATTAAGGTGAAAGCTGAAGGAAAGCTGCACTCTACAAACACTTATAGAAGCTCTATGCTCATTTTCTCTCACTTCTGTTCCATTTCCTCCTGTCACCACACTACTTTGTATGTACTTAAGGTGGTGTTTTGATGGAAATCTTGATTACTTAGAAGGAAACTTTTCATCTTCAGTTTCAAGCTAAGAAACATCTCTCTAGGTTTGGATTGCAATCAGTAAGCGATTGTCTGACAAGGCTGTAAAGTGAATACTAAACAACTTTCTGTCATTGTTAACCATATTAGAGATGGACCTGGACAGGGATACGACAAAAAATATCTCAGGGGCTGCTGATGTTCCCAAACAATAGCCAAGAGCCTTGTTTGTTGTTCGACTCAAGACTTTAACAAGAGATTTGTTTAAAATGATTCGTTAAATTCTGCTAGCGGCCTCTACAGGTTTCACAAATAAGTACACGCACAACATCAGACAAAATGAGAGTATATGTGTGTAAAACAATGTCATTAAAATCAATTGGTAATGTCAGAAACTGTGATGTAATTCATAGTTAATCGTTTTCAATTCATTTTTGACAGGTGTGGGTTCTCCCTAATCCATCCCAAAACACTTGTCTAAATAGATGTTGAATGTACAGGATGTATCCATATTTGCCCGTTTGAAATTTTAAACTACACAATTTAAATTTAAGTTTCACATACAAAACTTACAATGCTGACAAATGCTCAATGTGTCCCCCCTCCCGACCCACATCCGTGCACGGGTCGTAACAGCTCTTTCTTTTTTCTTTTCTTTTTTTGTTTTTTGCCTGTCCAATTTGGTTCTTTAGCCGTCAGAATTGTTGTCTGAAGACCAACAAGGATACACAATGGATTTACTTTGCCAAATGGATCATCACGGCCTTGCCGTATTGGTCCATTTGATCAACCTTTGTTGTTATTATTTATTTTATTTTATTTTCAGTTGTTACAGACGGGACAGACATGACTGAGGGATAGGAAAGGGAGAAAGAAAGAGGAAGGGAAAAACAGAAGGGAAGAGGGACAGTGAGAAAGGAAACTTAAAAAGAGAAAGAAGAGAAAAAAATATCCTGGATCGCCTGTTGAGAGAAAAAGAAAAGAAAACAAGCAAAAAAAAAAAAAAACCCAGAGCAACATACTAAACACAACACCATCACGTTAATCTAGCTAAGTGTAAACAGCAGTAATTACTAAATATTGAATGTTTTTGTGTAGCAAGCAGGACCGACAGCGCACAATGTGCTTGGAAATAGCAGCCAATAAAGGTGCAGTTTACGTCTATGAACAGTGAACACCCATGTGCACATCTGTGTGGATCAGCGCGCTTGTATTCAAAAGGTTTCCCCATGTAATGGTCTGCAAGAGGATGTAGAGAGCCATAGCCCCGTCCCCCAGGGCATGAAGCAGGCATGGAGGAGATCCAGGCTCCAGACATCCAGAGGCCCCAGAGTGCGAGAGCCCAAGGAGGACCACCAGAGGGGCATCTGTGCCACCCTCCTGGGAAGAGCTGAGGAGAGCCACAGATGAGGGGTCACCCAGTAGCCACGGAGCAGAAGCCAGAGGGGGCTGCAGTGGTGTGCCCGCTGGCTCTGCCGGCAGCCAGCTGTGCCAGAGTGAACCAAGCTGCAGGCCCAGAGGCTGGAGGCCTGAGGGCCCCCTTTGCCCCGGAAGAGGCCTGACCGGGCAACAGGCACCAGGCCCCGCCAAGTAGTCACCGGGAGTGAGCTGGTACATACCTGAGTGCCCAGCCCCGGACACCAAGAACCACCAACGCAACAACCCCTGAGGGCATCAGTTACCGGCAGGGAGTGTGGTGAGGGGAGACAGGCTTTGGAGGGCCTGGGAGTTCACAGAGAGGTGGAGTCTAAGACCCGACCTGACATATAAACACAGACAAACAGGCACACACAGACACAAACATGCATTCCCACCCTCATGCACACATATACAAACGTAGGGATGGACATATATGGATGATGGACACAAAATCACACTCCCCAAACAAATTCTATACCCCAGGTCCAGGTACCCTCGCCCCTGGAGGGGGAAACAGCACCTAGACCCAGGAGATGTTACCCTTTCCCCCGGGGTGGAGGCAAGCAGACCGCCCCAGGCTCCACAGCAGCAGGGAGGCCCCGGATCCCGGACCCCAATTGGACGGCCGAACTCTCCTCCCAGCCCCCCCGCCCCGATGGCCAGCAGACCTCCCTCCTCTCGCTCATGTTTAGTGTTGCTGCGTGTTATTCTAAGGTGCATTTAAAACACGGGAGAGCATGGTGCTGCTGCCAGAGAGCAGCAGGTGTTAGCACGGCCCCTCCCAAGAACCCTCAATGTCTACATGGATTTAAAATTCAGAGGTGGGCACCGGCGCCAGAGGTGGAGTTGAATACACAGACCGTCCACTGGACACCGTTAACGTGCCCACCCTCAAGGCCCTATATGTATGTGTTATGAGAGTGTGAGTAATGTGGAAGTTGTGGAATAAAATTGAGGCACAGGTGGCCAGAAGGGAACAGAGGGAGGGGGGGAATGCCTCCCCTGCACCCTGGTGACACACCCGCACCCAAAGGCCCTACTTGTGTGGGTGGGTGTGTTGGAGCGGGAAGAGGGAGGCAGCTGGGGATGGGGAGGAAAAGAAGGGAGGGGCTAGATGCCCCTCCCTGGGGCCAGCTCCCCCGCTGACCCCAGTAGGCACCCCCGTCCTTCGGCACCCACCAAGGCAAGGGAGCCCAGGCCCATTCAGACCAGGGCCTACAGCAGCAGGACCGCCCAGCCCCACAGGACCCGGGGTAGCCCACCCGACCCCACCGCAGAGGAAACTGTACCCACCCTAACATTCAATCATCTCCCAGACTGCACAAGATGGTAGACACCCAGGTTAAGTTTATTCTCCACCCCTCCTATGACTCTCCCCCACTTGCAGAGTGGACTCCTGCAAGGATGGAACAAACTCCCTGTCAGTTGAAGAGCCCCCTAGTTAGGCCGATGCGCCAGAGGCCCCCTGCACCAGGGCTGAGCCCCCGTGCACCCACCCGCCCTCAACCTCGGCGACACACCAACAAGGACCCCAAGGCCCAGCCAGAGCCCTAGCACGGAGGCGAAGCACCCCCGAACCCCAAGCCCCCACACCTGCCCCAGATCCACTCAGGGGCAGCCAGGCTACCAGGCCAGTAACCTATATCCGCCAGCACAGACTTTCCCCCAGCCCTGCTGCATGCAGCCACAAGGAGAACACCCTCTAAGAGCAACCAGAGCCACTAACCAGGTTATGACCACAAACCCTGGATTAAGCCCTCCAGGGATAACGTCCCTAGGGATTCTCCAGACGCCCTAAGCCTGTCCCTACCTCCACATCAACCACAATGGCGAAGGCGGGACCAAACCACAACCCCCCACCCCCGCTAGGTGATGGAGCCGATCAAAGGAGCCCAGAGGGATTGATCTAATGTGGTGGCAGCGGCTGTCTCGAGAATAACGAGATCTATTAGATGGTTTCTATATTGGCTAAAATTAAGATTATTTTTATTTAGAGAGTGGGAATGAATAAGAAAAGAGTGTAGCGGGTTCTTGTCTGGAGTGCAGTCAATATAACCACGGTGTGGTGCCGGGGTCATGGTAAAGCTGTCCGTCCATGTAGAGCCGGTCCACGGCGACGACAGCGCGGGAGCCTCTCTGGATGATGCTACGTCGAACTGGGAACAGGACCTTGTGTCGTTCCAGGATCTCTTTGGGGAACTGGTCGTTCACGCTGAAGTCCGTTCCTTTCAGCTCCCTGCTGCGACTCTTCACCTGTTCCTTCTGTTTGAATTGGCCAAATTTGGCCACAATTGGACGTGACCTCACGGCCCCCAGGCGATGCACTCTTTCGAAGGCGATGTGCTTTACGGTGTCCTCCGGCAGCTCCAGGTGGGTTTTAATGAAGCTTTTCACCGTTGCCTCTGCGTCCTCTCCGGCAGATTCTGGAATACCAGAAAACACAAGGTTGTCTCGCATGCTACGGGCTTGTAGATCGATAACGGATTCTTTTATTTTTTTTATTTTCTATGTTTAACTGGGTCACGTTATCGGTGAGAGATTTGACCGACTCCCGTAAGCATGGCATTTTCAGCAGCGAGCGTTTCCACCTGCTGCTGGCTGAACTCTAGGGATTCTCGCAAGGATTTAAATTCCCAGGGACAGCCTCGCATCGAAACTGGACAATCACTTGTCGATTGACTCCAGGATGTCTGCAATATCTTTGCCGGCAGGCGATGTTGTGCCGGGGGAGTCTGCCGGGCGACATCTCTTCGATGACGGTGTCTCAATTTTGGCCGGGGAAGATGCACTCTGAACCTTCTTCATTACTAAATCTTGAAAACAGCGGTCGATGTAATCTTGGAGAGGGTCTAAACTCTCCCCGGTGTTCCAGGGTGTTAGAGATGATAGGACAGATGTTGTTAGTTATATGACAATTGGTTAGTATATTTGGTAATACTGAAGCTTAAAGAAACTTTGTTAAATTCTACGCTACCATTGGCTTTTTTTTCTGCCAAATCTCCGGCGTCTGACGTCACCTACAACATGGGTCACTTACCTTTTCCCGTCACTTCTGTCACTTCTGTTTCTCACAGCTCTTTCTAACAATATGTGTTTGGATCATTAAAAGCTAACAGCTGCACAATTAATTGGATGATTCTTTCAAAAACTCTGGTGCTGTGTGAAAAATGTAAGCACTCAGTATCGATAAGTTAATGCTGTGATGTTTTTGGCTGTGACACTTATCGGATAGTGCATAAATGTTATGGGACGATGGTCATAGTTGACATGAACAATGAAAAACATTTCAGCCATAGACTCCATAGTGTAGTGGTTAACACACTGCCTAAACATGAAGTAGGTCATGAGGATGCACTAAAGGATGCAAAAAAGTTCCAGCAAACTAAAAACAACATACAACCCTTCCCTCACAGTACAGGTTATCCTTAATAAACACAGATTAGGAGAAATTTTTTAACCACGTGTTATTTTATAAGTACCCCCTGAAAGCAGCTCTGAGCCACTGGGGCAGGACTAGGGATGGGTATTGATAAGATTTTCACAATTCCGATTCCATTTTCGATTCTGTTTAACGATTCGATTCTTTATCGATTCTCTTATCGATTCTTATTTTTAAAAAGAGGAGAACACACAGGTCGATTAGCTTTGAACTTTGTTTTATATCTTATCTTTGAACAAGACAGAAATGTAGGAGTAGCATGACCTTACAAACCCAACAGTGAGATCTTAAGCGATCCACAGCCTACTGCTCCTCGATGGGGGGCCACAAGGACCCCAGAAAAAAAGAAGTTGCAAATAATAATGAAATAAATATTCTGTTATAGCAATAACAAAGTATAACATAAATTATTCAGTGGCAATTACACAAGAAAGTCCAGTAACATTCACACTCTCCTTTTTAAAAGTATATATGAGCTGGGCACTCAAAAATAAAACTATATCAGCCAGCAAAAAATACAATCAACTCAAGTCCAATGGAACTGTGCACTGTGCAATTCTGCATCCATCAACTATGGAGAATTAAAAATTATTTTGCAGAAATATAAGCATATCTGCTTTTTCAGGAAGGATACGTGATCTTTCTGGACTTATGGTCTCTCCAGCTGTGGAGAACACCCTCTCAGATGGGGTGGAGGATGCCTGCACACACGGAAACCTTCCAGCCAGTGCTGACAGCAGGGGCAGTCTTTCTCTTGCTCCACCACCATAGGGCGGCGTTATCCTTGCAGGGGATGGGGGTTAGGCTTCTATATAGCTGGATCTCCTGATCCACTCTCTGGGCCAGGGAAAGAACGGGCTGTCGTTGTTGGAATGACTGCAGCTCATTGTCCTCTTCTTCAAAGAGTTCCTCCAAGGCCGTTTTTTTTTTTTTGCTTTACTGGTGGCGCCTGAAATTAAATGGACATGATAAAAAATTAAGCAAAAAATGAGCAATCCGTTTGGCTCTTGGCGAAGGCGGTCGCACTTTTCTCCTCCTCCTTCCCCTTATCTTCCCTGCTTAGCCTCTTGTGTCCTTGTCTTGTCTCGTGTGTATTACTTTCCCTCGAACAGTCTCTCAC
This sequence comes from Maylandia zebra, assembly GCF_041146795.1. Taxonomy (NCBI): domain Eukaryota; kingdom Metazoa; phylum Chordata; class Actinopteri; order Cichliformes; family Cichlidae; genus Maylandia; species Maylandia zebra. Next base: position 3,945,498 of record NC_135175.1, on the reverse strand, counting down.
TGTCGTTCTCTAAAACCTAAAAGAGAATTATGGATTTGATCAACTGGTCTCTGAATGCTATTGACACCCTTTTCTCAACGAGAAGTCTGGGTTCGGGAGAGCCCGAGTGCCCTGGAGGGACTTTCCCTGCTGGATACACGATGGACGGGTGGCAGAACTGGAGGATCATGTGCCTGGCGGGATTGTCGATTGAGGACGCTGAAGATATCTATCTATTCGGAACCATGATAACAGGGTTCTTGCTGATCGGAGCTGGCTTGGCCCTGGCTTATCGGAGAATTAAGAGAGCGGAACCGGCTGTTCAAACCCCCCCAAGGCTGCCCGCTGGAATTGAAGCGATGGGACGAGGCGCGACCTCTCACAACGAACGCAGCATGGTTAACACCTTGGAGATGCTTACAGCTGCCGTGAAGACTCAAAATAACACCATTGAGCATATGATGGGATACATCAGAGAGAGGCCTGCTCAAAATGAGACCCTTGAGCGAAAGTTGGATCACATCACCGAACGGCTCACTGCAGTTGTGGGGTCTCAGAATCAGAAGAATGACAACACCACGGACCAGAAGTTTGATGCCATCATGGGGAGGCTCGCGGCTCTACAACGGGAAATTGAGAGACCAGTGTCAGAGTGTTACGGTGTGTTCACACCGAACGCGATGGGCGCGTGAAAAAAGCCCCAAACGCCCCTAACTTGACGCGTGCACATTCGCACCTCTACGCGTGTCCAAGAAAAATCCATCGCGCCCCAAAATATCATATTTTAACGCGCGTGAACCGGAAATGTGGGAGGGATGTGGGAGGAAGTTTTGCAAGACCGGTATCTTTGCAAGATGGCAGCTGTCGAGCTAGCGCTTGAAGAGAGAGTCTCCCTTCTCTATTTACTGTGGAGAGCAGAGTAGCGGCGTAAAGGACATCCTTGCCGTACCTGGGTCCATCAGGTCCTCCAGAGGCGTGAGCAGTTTAGTGAGTTTCACCACTTGCTCCAGGAGCTGCGCCTGGATGACGGCCGATTCCAGCGCTATCACCGTCATTCACTCGGCCAGTTTGAGGACCTGCTGTCCCGCGTCGGTCAATCCCACCTGCAGAGCGCCTGTCCGTCTGCCTGAGGTTAGTAAAAGTGTTTAATACGGTAGTCCTTTATTGATACCTGTGCTAATATATGCTAAACCATCCATTTATACACTGCTAACATGGATGTGCTATGCTAACAGTGAATGCTCTCGGTGTTTACTGAAAGCAAACTGTGGTACAAAGACGACTGTTTGTAATATTTCTAGTGATACTCAGAAGCTCTCATCAAGCCCTGATTTAATTCGATTTATGCTGTTATCAGTGTTTGCAATGATAGCATGGCTGTGGTGTCCTATCAATGTATGCGCTCGGTGTTTGCTGATATCAAACTGTAGCATTAGCACCACTGAGTTAACCTTGTAGTGATACTCACTCCTTTTTATTTAGACCTGGTTTAATTCTGGGATAGTTGAATATTTGTATATAATCCCTGCAGCTGTCAGACTCTATACAGGGGTCACCAGCCTTTATTAAAACAGAGTTAGATAAAACTGTGAACAGTTTGGTTCATCTTTAGTTACATGGTTCTATCTTGATAAGCTATGTCTTATCACAGATTAATTTTTAAAAAATATTAATGATTTAAGCAAGGAAAGGGCTACATGTCAACATCCAACTCTTTATTTCTATTAATGTCTTACTTCATTCCTGCCTGATTGATATGTTTAGGAATTATGAGTGATTGGCTCACTGTAGTGGCAAAAGTTGCTACCAATCAAATTATGTTAAAGTTAAAATAAAACACAACTGTTTTAGATATTATCTAATATACATTTTGTAATTATCCTTATAATTACAAAATGTTTTATGTAAGATTTAAGTTTTGTGATTTAAATCTGACATCACAAAAGTATTTTGGAATTTGAATAATGTATTTTGTAACTGCAGTACACATAATACTGATTTTGAACAATTTTGTCCAGGTTCCTTGTCACCACGGACTCCTTCAGCACCAAGCGTTCAGTTACAGAGTCGGTGTGTCAGATCACCCCCCAGGCAGCGACGGCCATCTGGGACTGTCTAGTGGACGACTTCATGGCTGTGCCTTCACCTGGAGACTGGCGCTCCATCACAGAGGGATTCCAGGAGCGCTGGAACTTTCCTCTGTGCTGTGCAGCTCTGGATGGGAAGCACGTCCAGACAAAGGCACCCCATATATCATATAGGAGACACACACATTGATATACACTAAATATTTATTTCATTTCTTTTTTTGTGGTGCCCAAATTTATGCACCTGCTTGATTTTGTTTAAACAATTATTGCACACTTTCTGTAAATCCAGTAAACTTCTTTTCACTTCTCAAATATCACTGTGTGTGTCTCCTGTATGATATTTAACTGGTATTTTTTTATTGTAACAACCAACAATTTATACAGGAAAATGATGTCTATTAACAAGGTTGCCCAAACTTCTGCATCCCACTGTATCAGTATATTTTGTCATTAGTATAATATGAAATAAATTCTACATGTGTCAAGTCGTGTGCCAACATTTGCTGTGTAGTAGAACTGAGACATTAGTCATTATAAAAATTTATTTGAAATAATATTAAAATTCTCACACAGAAATACATTAAACATAAATATATAAAATATAAGTATTTACAGAGAGACAGGAATAAAAAGGACCAGCTGCTCTCCAGAGTAGGAACCAGGCTGAGGAGGAAATGCTCCATTGGAGACTGGTGTGGCTCCAGCTCCACCACCGATGGACCGTCCTGGGACCCGTCCCTCATCTGCCTCGGAGCCGTCCTCCCCTGTGGGCCTGTAAAACAGCACAAAACACAAAGAAATGAGAAGGCTGCTACTAGATTTTAATTTCAACATTGAAAAAAACAAACCAAAAACAGGATATAATCAGATTGGTTGTAGATCTTTAGTAAAGGTGATCACAGGCAATCCCACCGACTAAAAAGGTATCAGTGCTTGCTGTACATACCTGTGGGTGCAGCAGCAGGAGCTCAGGGACTGGGGATGCTCTGCTGCAGAATCAGTTGGTTCTATCAATACAGTATTAAATGTTAACAGGTTGAATATAATAATCGTAGAGTAGACAGTGGTCCCTCATTTATTGCAGCAGGGGTTCTCAGAATAACTAGCCCCTGGCCACGCACTTTATACACTGTTTTCCACACACACACATGAACATTGGTCACAGTTCTCACAATTGATTCTCAAAGTGCAAACCTTTGTAGATTGCAAAACGTAAAAGTATTATTATGCCGCGGTTTGTCTTCATCTGCCCGCCACTTTCGTGCGCCTTTTTCCCTCGCGGTGCAGGTGTCTATTTCCGAATGAGGCTCATAGTTATGGGTGTTTTTGTGCTGTTTTTTCTATTGGACGTGATGGTTATCAAAACCAAACATGATAAATTTGGCAAGCGCAGGAGATTTGTCAATCAGGCTGCAGAATGCAATGCTGTACGGTGCAAAAAAAAGAAAAAGAAAATCAAAAAAAAAGAGGCAGTGACAGATGAACAGCGGGACCACTGTGTGCTGTTTATTAATAAACAATAAAATATATTCTTAAATGACAACATGCCTAAAAGCAGAACGGTATTTGTACGTCAGTGGGAAAATAGCGGTGGCTTGCTAGCTTTTGTGCGGCTTCCCCGGGTCAGTGAAAACTTTAGAGAAAACTTAAGAAAAATGAATGAACTTACCAGGTTGCCCGATCTCTTTACATATCTTCCTCCAAGCTCGGTCCTTTATATTCCTGTCTCAGTCCAGAAAGCAGCTGGTGTCGTACGGCTCCGGGTTGTTTGCTACGGCATTGATTAGCCTTCCTTCTATTGAAGAATAAAGGGTTTTGGCTGGATCTGCCCCTTTGAACTAGGTAACAGCCACGTCACCAGGCTCCTGATTGGTTGTCGCGGCGCGATTTGACGCTGGAGTTCAGATTTTTCCAACTCGAGCGGGGGACGCGAAACTCGTGTATGCACAAAATGCAACACATAAACTCACGCGCGTGGTTTTTTTCGCGAGTCAAACACCTGAAACGTGCTACACTCACGCGCGTTTCAGGCGTTTTGGCGTTTTCGCGACGCAAATCTGCTTCCGAGTTTTCGCGGGAGCCGCAATCGCGGGTCAGCGCGCCTTTCCATTGACTTTACATGTAAGCCTGACGCTCCGCCTGCTTCTATCGCGTTCGGTGTGAACACACCGTTAAAGATCAGCTTTGAAATTCTCCTGAGCTGCTCGCATAAAAGAAAAATCAACAACATCAACATGCGAACACCACGGCGCCAGCTGCACGGCCCAAGGCTGGAGCCGAACAAAAACTCCCTGATAACGACTGTGTGATGACTATTCTTCCCATTCCATGCAACGCCACCTGGGTTGGCTAGCAGACTGTTTACTTAGCCTGATAGGGCGAAGGACACTGTCTCAGCTGAACTATGGACACGCACACACATACACTTACACTGATAAGCACTCACACATCCCCCCTCCCCTTCCAATGCCTTCGATGCTTGTTGCCTCCTGGGAACACGGCGGGTCTGAGCCCGCGCTGGTGAGTCGGCGCAGTGGCAGGATGGCTGCTGTGTTGCCTGGGATTACTCCTTTTCCCTACCCAACCCTGTTGCTGGTCACGTGCTCTATAATGTTGTGCTGTGGCCATTTATGTGCTTTTTTTGTGCAGAGGAGTTTTTTTGTTTCCTGTTCTCATGCTGTCCTCCTGTAGCCCAGCATGAGTAGAGGTCTCTGTTTTTTCCTCTTGTACTTTCCCATTGTAGTGTACATTTCAGTGGTTTTTCTGTAATGCAACCGCTCTCTGACTTGTATCCGCATGTGATGTCTGTGTTGTGTGTGTAAGGTCGGGGGCGGGTTCATTTCACTGCATGTGGCGAATAAAAGTTGATGATGATGATGACATTTAAATTATCATCACAATGAACTAAACTTACACAGTCTTCTTCATCCTCGTCTTTGAACAGCTCTCCCTGTGTGTCTCCTTGCTCCAGGTGCTTGAGTAGAAAGTGGCAAATAAACAAACAAATCAAACTAAGTACCACAGATCCATAGATGAAAGGTCTCACTCTCACAATGGAAATGTGCTACAGTGACAGACACCGTCATATTGAAATACCTCATCTGCTCCTGCCTCTGTCTTTGCTGCAGTTGCTGCTTCCCTGATCCTGTAACAGACTTCATCCTTATCCACTTTGGATTTAAATCGGGGGTCCAAGATTGTGGCCTCCTCCAGGAAGCTCTTGATATCAGCATTCTTAAATTTTTAAGAGGGAGGAAAATGTGACATCATGACAATCCTTCAGTATTTATAACTGTTATTTTATTTATGATAAATAAATCATCAATTGTACCTGGTATCGTTTGGAAAGATCTTTCCAAATGTTGTACTTTATGCTCCTTGTGAAGGCAGAGTCATCTTCTTGTACGGTGTAGTGTTGCTGTAGCTTTTGCAGGATGGGCAAAATCTCACCACAGGTCGGACTTTTGTCACTGGACACTGCTAGTGTGGAGGTGTAGTGCTTCCGCAAGAGTACCACAAACTCCTCTGCTTTTCTTAAGTCATCATTGCCCATTGTAGCCAGTCTGCAATATCAACAAAGCAAAAATACAACAGATATGTTGCATAAAACAAACAAAAATAAAACCTGAGTCCAAATTAAGCCATGTTATGATTATTTTTCAATACCACTCACCTTTCCTTTTCTATGGACTTTCTTATACGTGGATCGATGGCTCCAGCCTGGATGGCAGGAAACTGCTCGCAGAATCTCTCCATCATCAAATACAAAGAGTTCCATCTGGTCTTTACATCTAGGAGCAGCATATGCTTGGGCAGCTCTGAGGGGTAACGCGTTCTCAACTTAAATGCTAATGTAAGGTCCCATATGGTCCCACATATCTTAGTTTATAAATTTAATTTGATCATGATCTAATGATTATAATATACACAATCTTAAAAAAAATATTCATTATGCTTACTGAGCAACTCTTGCTTCTCCTTCAGGACCACTTTTGCCATGTGGGACCTCTTCATCCATACAATCACAGAGCGAATTCTTGCCGCCCAGTTGGAAATGGCAGCACAGTTGTAGAGCTTCTGAGCTCCAAGGTTCAGGGTGTGTGCAAAGTATGGAAACTTGAGAATTTGTAGCTTTTTGACAGCTACATCCATGTTGGCCGCATTATCAACAGTGGCTGCCACAACCTTGTCTTTGATACCATACTCCTCCAAGATCTCATCAATCTCCTCTGCTACAGCTGTCCCTGTCTGTGCCCGGTGGTTTGGTTTTGAGGACTTTTTCATGAGTCTGGCCATTCCTGACATAATGCAGCGTTACTGTGAGGTAATGATCTTGACAAAAACTTGTCCATCCATCTGCAGTGATGGCTGCCTTCAACGTGTTTCAGCAGAGAAATCAGATTTGCCTTTTTGACTGCATACCAAGCAGGGATCAAGTGGTTGGTTAAACTGTCTCTGTTTGGGGTTTTGTACTTAGGGTTCAGAGTCTTTATCATTTCTCTAAAAGATATAGAAATGGAAACGGATGAAACATCTGGTAAGAGGATAAAATGCAACTTTGACATTCCCTGACTTAGCCTACAATTAAACACATTCACTTACCGAAACTCGGGGGCATCTACTGTGGCAAAAGGGTGCAAGCCTTTTACAACAAACTTAGTCAGTGCTCGGTGACATTCGTCTATCCTGGCCTGTGTCATTTTACTTTTCCCTGCCTCTGTGAAAGGAGAAGCCACCCGTAGACTGCAGCGAGAACTGCCAGCATCTGAGCCAGACAGACTCGTCATGGTTATCTAAATGCAACGCAAAGTAACCCATATGGAAAAGAAATAGTAAAAACATATATGATTTACTCATGAAAGTGGCCACTTTCATGAGTAAATCATATATAAACCATATAAGGCTTAAATGATTTACTCATGAAAGTGGCCACTTTCATGAGTAAATCATATATAAATCATATAAGGCTTACATGATTTACTCATGAAAGTGGCCACTTTCTCATTACATTCATATATTTTTTAGTAAGTATACTCTTAGGTTTTGTATTGTTGATTGTCATTTATGCTTAGAAATATTTAACCATATATGCTTAGAGGTGTATAATCAATTGTGTAGTGATAGTCTGCAAACTTTGTGTGTATTAGAGAGCACTCTGGGAGCACGAGAGAGGTCGTACCTTGTCTTATTGTTTTATGGTAGGATTAACGTAGCTACGTCTGTTCTAGTCTAAGTGCTTTAACTGCTGGACTTCCTCACCATGTTATCTAGGGTGAACCATCTAGGGTGAGGGGGAGGCTACCCTCTTCCTGACCAAGGATGTTTGCGTTTGTGCTTTTATGTTATAGGACCCTTTGATCAGCAGTACACACACACACACACACACACACACACACACACACACACACACACACACACACACACACAGGCAAGGTACTCTTTGTGTGTATGTAGACGTCATATGTTAATGAACCTATGCATATTCATGTAACCTCAATAAAAGAGCGGTGTTACGGGAGAACGGTCGAGAGCAACTGGGGTCAAGCGAAGGAACGGCGTCTGTCCGGTTCTCTCCCGTGCACGAGAAACATGAAGAACTTTGCCTACTTCGTGTCTTGCTTGCGGTGTAATTATATTGTCTTCAACGTTCCAGCGAATAGGTTCAAGCTACAAACCTATCATTAATTGGTCCTTCGATGCCGGAGCCCTGGAATCTGCATTCACCGAGGGGAGGAGGGACACGTTGAAAGACTGACGTCAGCCAGGAAGTTCCTGTGGATTAACTGTCTGTCTTTTCTCCTTGATGAGTGACGATCGGCGGGATCCGAGGCTGATATTACACGCTAAGCAACACCAAGTAAGTTGAGAGAGCGAATCTATAACCGCAGAACTGGGTTAGTGTCCCGAAAAAGAGTTTTTGGTAAAATCGCCCAAAGGCCTAAGCGTCCGGTGTGTGTCCGGTTTTGAAATCACCCTGGGTGTGTGTCCCGAGCGTCCCTTCATTGGGTTTTGTCGCGCGACTGGGTGAGGGTCCCAAAATTGGGTGAGGGTCTCAGAACTGGGTGAGGGTCCCAGAATTGGGTGAGGGTCCCGAAAGATTGGGTTAGTGTCCCGAGCGGTCCGGTGCGAGTCCGGATTAGGCCTATTTTGTGTTGTTGTCGTTGTCGTTGTTGTCGTCGTTGTTGTTGTTGTTGTGTGAGTGTGTGCGGAGCAGAACACGTGGTCTGTGACGTCAGCAGCTGTTGTTGTTGTCTGTTGTTATCATGGGTTCCTAAGCAACCAAGAGTGAGTCGGAGGGAGACAGACGTTGCTGGACTTTGCTCCTGGCAGCACAAAGTATTTAAATAAAAACGAAAGAGAGCGACGGCTCCTTAGCTGCGCGCGTTCACGCGAGCACGGTCGCGCGGGTTTCACGCGGACCTGAGCCGTGCGGTTAATCGCAGGCTTATAAATGGAAGAGATTCAAATGTTAGAAGTTTTCAGAAAACACACCAGCCTTGAAGAGCGTGCGGAGAAGGCCAGCCCACATCAGCAGCACTTGAGATGTGCTTTGGTGAATGGCTTTCCCCCCACCCCTTGCTGACACAATGTTTATTCTTTAGCTTGCCCTGATCAACAACAGCCTGTGTGCCAGACCATAGATTTAATTGAGGTGGATAATTGCTAAAAGTAATCTGCATTAAGCTTAGGGGTTGCTCAAATTCAGTATAATGACATATGAGGTGAAGCGATATAGGCAAATATTTAAACTAATAATGTGCATAGAGGCACTTGACCTGTGTGAAAGCCTGTCGTCTTATTATGAGCCATTGTTGAGATATAGAGCACACCTGTGAAAACAACTAATATGCTGAACCCTGTATGAAACATCTAAAAGTACATGATGGAGAAGCTGAATTGAATATGAAAGTGCAAGACTTTGCCACTGTGTGGCAAAGCATGCGACCACTGTGAGGTTGCGTTGCGGTTTTTTTTTTCTGAGCTGATGAGCAAGCTACACATTATCAGATCGAGAGCTGTCTGAGAACTCCTCGAAGAGAGAGAAATAGAACTATGATAACTATGATAAGTAAACATACAAGTTTCATTATATAATTTTTCAAGGGATATTATATGTGTTTTCACTCTTGTATGCTTTTCATACAAGTTTCATACAAGACAGATAAAAACTTTATAAGATTTATATATATCTTTTCCATATGGGAATAGCAGGTTTTGTAATAAGGTAAATCGCGCTAACATAATATGCAATGCTAGTTGATTAGTTACCTGCAGTATTAACGGGAGAGGACGTGGAAACGCTACCGCTGCTGTTGCGTTGAGCTTCGCTAGTCCGGAGCGGATCAAAAACACAACATTCGTTAAAAGCAATCGCATGTTTTTTGAGCAAATGCTTTTGCATATTCGTAGTGTTTCCTCCCTTTGATGAAATCTGTACTTTGCAAGTATTGCCCTGTTGTCATCCTGTCTCATAAAGTATAACCAAACTTTTGAGCCTTTGAGCTGCTTAGGCGCCATGTTTCCTACTGGGTAAAAGACGCTACTCAACGTGATGATGTCATTCGGGGCAACTGGAATCGATAAGGGAATCGTTTTTAAATATGGCAAACGATTCCAAGGAATTGAAACAGTGGGAACGGGTTCTCAACAAGAACCGGTTTTCGATACCCATCCCTAGGCAGGACTGAGATTTTGGTAGCTGTTCTGTAGTTTCTGGCACGTCTTCGTCTTCGGGTAGTGTGTCTCAAAGTAACATGAATAATGGTTGAGCTTTCATTGTAACTAACGGGCTTATCACGTACTGTAACTGGATTATCAGTATATACACTTCTCAAAGTTGTTCCCATTCATTTTTTTCCCCTTTCATTCCGTTCTAATGCTGCAGCACACTTTACATGTATTCAAATACCAATGTATGTATCCAGGTCTTCAAAATGTTCTTTTTCTTTCTGGATTGTTATGAAGAGTTAACAGTGCTTCAGCTGAATGTCACTCAGCTCCATTTTGAGTACTCAGTAAGAAGGACTAGATGTTACAGTCCCCGATAATGCATTGTGCATTGCTTTAGATGGAGAGACTCTTGAGGGATGGCTGTTATGAGGAATGGCAGCCCAGAAACTTTGTCGGCAGCATGCATCGTTGTGTGCCTCAACTTTCGGTCTTTTATCCAAGGTATATGCCATTTTCCTTCCTTGGTTAGGTTTAGGGATTAGAGATCTGATCTAGCTTATCATTTTAAAATTTGGGACACATCGTCAATAGTGGACCTTGGATTCAGTGAACGTCATTAGGACTGGTATTGGTATTCCTGCTTTGTGATGTACTTTCACCAGGTATAAAATAACTGTGAAAGTAATTTTATAAACAAGATTATATATCCCACATCAGTACTGGCACTTGATCAGCTCACAGTCAGACTTTAAAGGAATGTTTTTATTCACATCACTGTTAGTATGTGTTGCTGCATAAGAGTCTAATTTAGCTAGATGGATTCATTTATTCCCATTGCGCATTTTTGTACAACTGAGCTCTTTTCGACTGCAGTCTTTTTCACAGCAGCATGTAGAACAAATAAAATAAAAAAGGATTAAAAAGGACATAGAAGGTGTTAAATTGGGAATTGCGAATTTGTTTCATTTGGATAGTGCAGTTATGAATAAATAAATAATAATAAATAACACTCAAATTACAGACAAATTATGACAGTGAGTAGCTCTTGACATAAAAGAAATATTCAGAACAAGCACAGCTGTTAGTTATTGACCTTGGCTGTGACTTCAGGATTGCCTCAGCGTTTCAAAAATAGATCTAATCAATCACAGTTAAACCAGGTCTGGCAATTAGGCTGTTTTTTCAGTGTCTTTTTGATCTAACAATGATATGTCATACTAAAACTCCAGGTTCTGTTAAGTTCACTGCATGTTCTTTGAGTTGAAATTTAATATAAAATAAAAATGCTTCAGGGTAATATAATGAGGTTTGCTAAGAGCTCTGCTATTTACAACCTCCAAAATCACAGAAATAAACGCATGGCAAAGCTATGCCCATGTTGTATTGACTTTCTATCAAGGAATAAGTGGTATATGAAGCTTATATGTCAAGAGCTTGACATGTCCCAGAAGATTGAAAGAAGCCAGAAGGGCCGTTAGCATGGATGATCCCATGAGTGAACCCCTAAGCAACTGGGGACATTAACAACATACTAAGCATGGAGTAGATACTGAGACAGAAGCCTAGGAAGTGAACGACTCCAAAGGATCATACAAAAAGCAACGACCTTTGGCCAGGAGATACAGTTGTTCCATGAGAACTTATTGTCTCACTTTATACAGCTAATCTCATTCATCCAGTAACCTTTATATAGAGCTTTTATTTAACATTTGCACATTCACACACATCCCAATGGAGTCGAGGAACAATACACTGACCTTCGCTTTGTAGACAAGCTAGTGTCCCACATAAGTCAAATCCCTCCCATGGTCATAGATTTGATGATGATCTAATCATAAAATTCCATCTAATTCAATTACATTGTATGCATATAGCGCCAAATAAAAAATAGTTCTCTCAATGCACTTTATATTGTAAGGTAAAGACCATAATACAAAAAAAACCCAATAATCATATGACCCCTAATGACCAGACAACCGTGCTTTGGCGACAGTGGGAAAGAAAAGCTCCCTTTTAACTGGAAGAAACCTCTGGCAAAACCAGGCTTAGGGCGGGGCAGCCATCTGTCACAGTTGGAGGGGGGTGAGGGTAAGAAGACAGGACAAAGACAGAGAGCCAGAGATTAATAATAATGGATGCTTAAATGCAGAGTGGTGTATAAACACATATTGAGTGAAAAAGAAACACTCGGATCTATTGCAGCTTAACAAAGAGAGGGTTCAGGATCTGATCCGCCTAATCCAGCCTTAACAATGTGCTTTGTCATATAAGAATATTTTAAGCATAATCTAATAGAGAGGGTGTCTGTGTTCTGAATTTATCTTGGGAGCCCGTTCCAGTCCCTGGAAGCTGAAGGTTCTGCCTCCCATTCTATTTTTAAATACCCCAAAAACCACAAATAAGCTTGAAGTCTGAGAGTAAAGCGCTCTATTTAAGAAAAGATAGGATCTGATTATATAAGACCTTGTATGTGAGGACAAGGATTTTAAATTCAATTCTGGATTCAACAGAAATATGCGCTCTCGTTCTAGTCCTTGTAAGTATTCTTGCTGCAGCATTTCAGATCAACCGAAGGTTTTTCAGGGACTTCTTAGAACATCCTGATAGTAACGAAACAGAATGTTTCTAATGTTAGACATACTGACTTCAGGATTCCCCACAGTATACAATAACATCAGTTTTATCTGACTTTAAAAGAAAATCAGAGATCATCCAGGTCTTTATGTTTTAAGAAATCCCTGCAGTTTAACTAATTGGTCTGCACTTCATGGATAGATAAATTTGGGTATCATCTGCATAGCATCATCAAATGTATGCTATGCCTTCAAATGATACTGCCTAAGGGAAGGCTGTATAATGTAAAGAGAATTGGTCCTGGTGTGTTCCAGCTATAGGAGGGTCACACTCCTCAGCCTCCCTGGGAAAAGCTATGCAGGGCGCTGGAAAGGAAAGTCCGTCCGTTAGTCAAACCTCAGATACAGGAGGAACAATGTAGTTTTCGTCCTGGGTGCAGAACACTGGACCAGCTCTTTACCCTTTTGAGGATACTTGAGGGTGCATGGGAGTTTGCCCAACCAGCCTACATGTGTTTTGTGGCCTTGGAGAAGGCGTTCGACCGTGTCCCTCGGACTGCGCTGTGGGAGGTACTTCGGGAGTATGGGGTGGCTAGCCCATAGCCCATTGCTACAGACCATTCAATCCTTATACAATTGTTGCAAGAGCTTGTTCCACATAGCTGGCAATAAGTCTTACTTGTTTCCAGTGGGTGATGGACTCTGCCAGAGCTGCCCTTTGTCACCGATTCTGTTCTTAATATTTAAGGACAGAATTTCTAGGCGTAGCCAAGTTGCGGAAGGCTTAGGTGGTCTCAGAATCTCATCCCTAAGTGGAGGAGTTTAAGTGTCTCAGGGTCTTGTTCACGTGTGAGTGGATAAGGGATTGGGAGCTGTCAAGGGGAAATTGTTTTTATATACTGTAATGTGATCAGCTTCATGAAATGTGCTTTTTATTGATCACTAAGCAATCTACATGTCTATGTGACTTTTCACCTAATAACTTTTTGTGATGAACTTATTCAGCTACTAAACCACTTCCTGTTTTCAGAGAACAGTTAGATGTAGAGAAGAGAAACCTCAGCTCTTTCCAAGAATATGCAGATGTAGAAAGGGAAAAAACTCGTTGCTCTGAGTGACGTTGTTATTTTTACACACACACACACACACGCACACACACACACACACACACACACACACACACACACACACACACACAGAGACATAAGACAAGTATAAATAAAGAACGCAGGCAGTGATGAGACGCAGGTCGCAGAGTGTGCGTCACTGCCCACGCGTGTAAAGACAACTGCAGTGTTTGTGTTTTCTAACTCAGGTGTCTTAGCTGAAGAACTACGGGGTGATTTAAAGAAATCCCCTGTCAGGAGCTCAACAGATGGATTGGTGCTGCGGCTGCAGTGATGCCCACGCTGTACTGGTCCGTCGTTATTGTTACGGCCTCCGGCCTCAGGTGGCCCCGCCTTCCTCTAGCTAAATCAATGTGTTCCAGGACTCGTGTGTGATTGGTTACTGGGAGACCCGTGCCAACCCTCACTTATGCAGAATGAAGTGTGCCAGACCACACGGACGATTGGCTGCCCCGGGATCCCATGATGCTCCAAGAGGCAATCAGTGGCTGATCGTACCCACCTGTGGCTACAAAAGGCTGGAGGTCCTTCACTCAGTGGCGGCTGCTTAGGACTGAACATGCAGTTTGCCCTTCATGCCTCCCTCGTCGATCTTTGTTGAACTTATTCATATTGCTGACCTTTGTCGAACCTTGGTGCATGCTTTAAACCTAGCCTGATTAGAGTTTTGAGCTGCTAGCGGGCTGTGAGTAGGATTGCGTGAAGCTGGCTTGCCTTAGTTAAAACCCTAGCTTTTATTTTGTGTGCGGCCAGCCTGCCTTAGTTACCCTTTAACTTTTACTCGTGACTGTTCTTTCTTTATGTAATAATTGTCTGCCCAGTGGTCTGTTGCACAGCCCTGTCGGTTTTCTGTTTAAAGTTTGGAATTAAAACCTTTTGCTTTACTCAGTTTTGTGTTGGGGGGCTCGTGTATGTTACTCCCTCCCTGACGCCTAGCAGAGGGGGTCGTAACATAAGTGGGGGCTCGTCCGGGATACCTCATAGGGGGTCTTTGTTCCTGGGAGTGGGGGTTAAACAAAAAAAATAAAAATAAAAAAAAAAGGAGAAGAAGAAAAGGGGTTTAAATAGGTTAAGCACTATGTCGGCTGCATTTTGTTTACAGCACTTTATAGCTGCCCCATCTCTTGAGATTATTAATAGCTGTCGCAAAAATGATTTGCTGCAAATTGTGGATCACTTTCAGCTGCAGGTTTCAAAAACCCTCCGTAAGTGTGATATAAAAGCCTTAGTGGTGGACAAGTTGGTGGGAGCTGGTGTGCTTCAAGTGCCTGTTTCACCTGTGGTCTCTGGTGTGCCAAGCCAAGCTGCCGTAGTTGAAGAGGGCCAAAATGGTTCTAGTGGGGATGGTGAGGGGGATGAGCGGGGAAAAACGCCGCGCACGCTTCCTCGCTATGACCCACTCTCTTCTGGGAGTTCAGAAGGCAGAGAAGGAGCTCGGCTGAAGGTGCGGCTGGCACGTCTCCAATTGGAGGCTGAGGAGAAGGCTCAGAACAGGCGGGTTCAGCTCGAAATAAGAAGGCTGGAAATAGAGGCAGACAAAGCCGTTAGGCTCCGAAAGCTTGAGCTGGAGTCTCAGTCTCAAGCCTCATCTGTCTCTGCTGACAATTCCGGTCCCACCTCCTCGTCCGCTTCTGCTTTTAAAATTAATAAGTGCATTTCTTTAGTGCCCACTTTTAGAGAAACTGAGGTTGATACATACTTTGCAGCATTTGAACATATCGCTGGCGCGCTGCAGTGGCCTAGTGAGATTTGGCCTCTTTTGCTACAGTGCAAACTGTCCGGCAAAGCCCAAGAGGTGGTGGCTGCACTTTCTTTAAAGGACAGTTTAGATTACGCGTGCATTAAAACAGCTGTCTTGCAGGCATATGAGCTAGTTCCCGAGGCCTATAGGCAGAGGTTTCGCCAGCAAAAGAAATTGCCAACTCAAACTTATGTGGAGTTTGCAAGAGAAAAGGGGGTTCTCTTTGATAAGTGGTGTGTTGCTTCAAAGGCGAGTGACTATGACGCTCTGCGCGAATTAGTTTTGTTAGAGGATTTTAAGAAGTGCATTCCTGAGCGTATTGTGCTATATTTGAATGAACAGAAAGTGACGTCACTCGCATCTGCTGCTGTTCTTGCTGATGAGTTTGTACTCCCTCATAAAGCCTCGTTTACTGACAGTGAGAAGCCACGGGTTAGCCCTGTGCAACAGCGCCACACAGCTAAAGTGTCTGGGTCTAGGGAAAACCGTGAATGTTTTTACTGTCATAAAACTGGACATGTGATTGCTGACTGTTTAGCCTTAAAACGCAAAACATCAAATGCTCAGCAACCCAAAGGGGTGGGTTTTGTAAAAGCTGAGGCCCGTCATGAGGTCCATGGTTGTGATGGTAGGGTGCCAGACCCCTGTTTCGAACCATTCATTTTTGATGGCTCAGTATCGCTAACAGACAATCCATCTGAGTTAAAACCTGTGCGTATTTTAAGGGACACTGGAGGTTCTCAAACTGTCATCCTCTCAAGTGTATTACCATTTTCTGCTGAAAGTGAATGTGGTTTTAATTCTGTTCTACGGGGGATAGAGATGGGTTACGCTCCCAGACCAGTTCACAGAATTTTTATTAAATCAAACCTTGCTACAGGATTTTTCCCTGTTGCTGTTTGCCCGGCCTTGCCAATAGAGGGTGTGGCCATGCTGTTGGGCAATGATATCGCAGGAGGGGTAGTGCTCCCTCGTCTGGAGGTTTTAGACAACCCCCTGAATCAGAAAGCCTCTGATGTTTCTATGCACCCTGGGCTGTATCCAGCCTGTGCAATTACTCGAGCACAAGCTCGTAAAGATACTGATATTGCCCTCTCTGATTCTGTGTTGATGTCCTCATTTTCCGGGGAGAATGATGTGCCCACTAACAGAAACAATGTTCTGTCACCCCCAGACTCTGTGAAACCTGAGGAGCCTGATCCATTTCCTAAGGTCTCTTTGCTGCCCTTGACTAGAGACCAGCTATCAGCAGCTCAATTAGCTGATGAAACACTACAGAGCTGTTTCAAACGTACGGTAAGTGCTGAGCAAGTCGAGAAAGAGCAACAAGCCTATTTTGTAGAACATGATGTTCTAATGCGTCAGTGGTCTCCACCCGGTGCAGAAGGTGCAGATTGGAGTAAGGTCAAGCAGATTGTAGTTCCCTCTGTGTACCGGCAAAAGATCCTGGCCCTTGCCCATGAAAGCCAGTGGTCGGGACACTTGGGCATCACGAAAACATACCAGCTACTATTAAAACATTTCTTTTGGCCTGGTATGAAGCGTGATGTTTCTAAATTTTGCAACAGTTGCCATGTATGTCAGGTTGCAGGTAAACCTAATCAGGTCATACCCCTGGCTCCGTTGTGTCCCATTCCTGTAGTGGATCAGCCATTTGACCATGTCATAGTAGACTGTGTGGGTCCACTACCTAGAACAAAATCAGGAAAGCAATACCTTCTCACAATCATGTGTGCAGCTACCCGTTTCCCCGAGGCTGTCCCGTTACATAAGGTTACAGCAAAAGCAGTCGTTAAGGCGTTGACAACATTCTTTTCAGTGTTTGGCTTGCCAAAGGTCATACAGACCGACCAGGGCTCAAACATTCAGTCTAAGTTGTTCAACCAAGTGGCTAGCACTCTAGGTGTCAAGCATGTCGTGTCCTCTGCGTATCATCCTGAATCGCAGGGTGCATTAGAGCGGTGGCACCAGACCTTAAAGACGATGCTACGCAAATACTGCCTGGAGAGTGAAAAGAGCTGGGATGAGGGTGTTCCATTTGTGTTATTTGCTGCCCGTGACGCCGTTCAGGAGTCACTTGGTTTTAGTCCTTCTGAGCTGGTATTTGGCCATAGGCCATGGGGACCCCTCAAAGCTCTGAAAGAGGCGTTTTTAAGCCCACATGGGGTCTTCAAAGTGAATGTCAGCAGTTATGTAAAGCACTTCCGTGAGCGTTTGAATCAAGCCAACGCTCTGGCTAAACAGCACCTTGCCGCTTCACAGGGAAAGATGAAACGCCATTATGATAAGGCTTCTGTTAAAAGAACCTTTCAGGTGGGGGACCAGGTTCTTGTGCTCTTGCCTGTTCCAGGCTCAGCCTTGTCTGCTAGGTATAGTGGCCCCTTTAAAGTTTGTGAAAAGAGAGGGGAGACAGATTATGTAATTTGCACTCCCGACCGCAGACGCAAAACACGCGTCTGTCACATAAACATGTTGAAACTGTACCATCCTCGGTCAACGCCAGAGCCTGCGGGGTTCTGTGCTCCTATTGTAGCCTCAAGCCACCTAGAGGAAGGAGGGGTGGACGAGGTTGATGGGTTAAAACTACGTTATCCCACCTGTTCTAGACCCCGCCTGCCTAACTCTGAAATGCTAAAGGCATTGCCGAGTTTGCTTGAGCATCTGTTTTCAGAGCAGCAAGAAGACATAATTGCCTTGATTAGGGAACACCCCTGTTTATTCGGGGATGTGCCAACTTCCACTACGGTGCTGGAGCATGACATCGATGTCCAGGGAGCTAAACCTATTAAGCAGCATCCTTATCGAGCCAGCCCCCATAAGCGCTTGCTCATGAAACAGGAGGCTGACTATCTGCTGCAACATGGCTTAGCGAAGCCCAGTCAAAGCCCCTGGAGCTCGCCTTGTATAGTGGAATCTAAGCCAGATGGCTCGCCCCGTTTTATTACAGACTTCCGGAAGGTGAACTCTGTGACTGTGGCTGACTCACATCCTCTCCCAAGAGTTGAGGATTGTGTGGACAGTATTGGGACTGCTCAGTATGTCTCAAAGTTAGATCTTCTTAAAGGTTACTGGCAGGTCCCTTTAACTGAACGTGCCTCTAACATCTCTGCCTTTGTTACACCTGATGATTTTCTACAATACACAGTCATGGCGTTCGGCATGTGTAACGCTCCTGCCACCTTCCAGAGGCTAGTAAATAAAGTCCTCCGTGGCCTGTCCAACTGCAGTGCCTACCTAGATGATCTAGTAGTTTACACTGAAACATGGCAAGATCATTTGGAAACGTTACAGCAGGTATTTCACCGTTTGGCTCAAGCTACTCTAACTCTCAACTTAGCTAAGTGTGAGTTTGCCAAAGCTACAGTGACGTACTTAGGCCGGGAGGTGGGACGTGGACAGGTCCGGCCCATAGATGCCAAAGTGGCAGTGATTAAAGAGTTTCCCACACCTACCACCAGGCGTGAGTTGCGTAGGTTTCTAGGGATGGTGGGCTACTACAGAAACTTTTGTAAGAATTTCTCCTCTGTAGTCAAGCCATTGACTGACCTACTCAGCCCGAAGGTTGAGTTTGGCTGGTCAAGTGAGTGTCAGGATGCTTTTGAGAGTGCAAAAGCCCTCCTCTGCCATACTCCTGTGTTAGCTGCACCTGATTTGACGCGACCATTCAAACTTGAGGTTGATGCCAGTGCTGTCGGGGCTGGGGCAGTGCTGTTGCAAGAAGACTTGCAGGGTTTGAACCACCCCGTTTGTTACTTTTCCCGCAAGTTCAATAAAAATCAGCTAAACTACTCCACCATTGAAAAGGAGACCCTGGCTTTGTTGTTGGCTCTTCAGCACTTTCACGTGTACCTGGGGTCCAGCATGTTGCCTCTTGTTGTGTACACCGACCACAACCCACTTGTGTTCCTTGCTCGTATGTTTAATCATAACCAGCGCCTTATGCGCTGGGCTTTGTTGTTGCAGGAATACAACTTAAGTATTCGCCATAAAAGGGGGTCTGAAAATGTTTTAGCTGATGGTCTGTCCCGCTTGTAAACATGTTTTACTGTGTTTGTTCTTTGTTGTTGTTCACATTCTGCAACGTCCGCTTCTGCCCGACTTAGTTGGTGTTTTAAGGGGAGGGGTGTTACGGCCTCCGGCCTCAGGTGGCCCCGCCTTCCTCTAGCTAAATCAATGTGTTCCAGGACTCGTGTGTGATTGGTTACTGGGAGACCCGTGCCAACCCTCACTTATGCAGAATGAAGTGTGCCAGACCACACGGACGATTGGCTGCCCCGGGATCCCATGATGCTCCAAGAGGCAATCAGTGGCTGATCGTACCCACCTGTGGCTACAAAAGGCTGGAGGTCCTTCACTCAGTGGCGGCTGCTTAGGACTGAACATGCAGTTTGCCCTTCATGCCTCCCTCGTCGATCTTTGTTGAACTTATTCATATTGCTGACCTTTGTCGAACCTTGGTGCATGCTTTAAACCTAGCCTGATTAGAGTTTTGAGCTGCTAGCTGGCTGTGAGTAGGATTGCGTGAAGCTGGCTTGCCTTAGTTAAAACCCTAGCTTTTATTTTGTGTGCGGCCAGCCTGCCTTAGTTACCCTTTAACTTTTACTCGTGACTGTTCTTTCTTTATGTAATAATTGTCTGCCCAGTGGTCTGTTGCACAGCCCTGTCGGTTTTCTGTTTAAAGTTTGGAATTAAAACCTTTTGCTTTACTCAGTTTTGTGTTGGGGGGCTCGTGTATGTTACTCCCTCCCTGACGCCTAGCAGAGGGGGTCGTAACAGTTATGAAGAGGGAGCTGAGTGTAAAAGCGAAGCTCTCAGTTTATGGTCCATCTACATCCCACCACTCAGGCCATCCGGGAGGGGCTCGGAGTAGAGCTGCTGCTCCTCTACATTGAAAGGAGGCAGTTGAGGTGGTTCTGGGAATGTCCCACTGGGAGGAGTGGCAGACCCAGGACATGCTGGAGAGATTATATCTCTTGGGTAACCTGGGAATCCCTTGGTGTCCAGATAAACTGGAGGAGGTGGCCGGGGAGAGAGAGGTCTGGGTTTCTCTGCTTAGGTTGCTGCCCGCATGACCCGACCCTGGATAAGCAGAAGAAGATGGATGGATGGGAAGATACTGAACCCAAAGTTGCACCATGAAATAATTATAGTGTTAATGTTAGATAGAAAGCATAGGTAAGTAGGTAGAAAAATTAAATGCGATATGCTTTGAGTGCTCAAGTAGGGAAAGCACTATAGAATTACAAGTTCATTGACAATTTTCTTCCTCTGTGTAACTTTATGCACAATTTCACCAGCAACACAAAACGGCAAAATCTCAGCTATCTGTTATTCCCCCACTCCTCCTAGTCTGACCACCATGTGCTCTGCAGATAGAGACACTGAAGTTCCAACTGCAGTGTCGCGAGATTAAAAGTTAGCAACCACATCTAAAGCCCTCCAGCAAAACTTCATTAAAACCCACCTCAAGCTGCCGGAGGACACCGTAAAGAACATCGACTTCGATAGAGTACATCGCTTGGGGGGCGCGCGGTCGCGGACCGGGAGACCACGGCCTATTGTGGCCAAATTCAGTCAATTCAAACAGAAGGAACAGGTGAAGAGTCGCGGCAGAGAGCTGAAAGGAACGGACTTCAGCGTGAACGACCAGTTCCCCAAAGAGATCCTGGAACGACGCAAGGTCCTGTTCCCAGTTCGACGTAGCTTCATCCAGAAAGGCTCCCATGCTGTCATCGCCGTGGACCGGCTCTACGTGGACGGACAGCTTTACCGCGACCTCGGCACCACACCGTGGTTATATTAACTGCACTCCAGATAAGAACCCGCTACACTCTTTTCTTATTCATTCACACTCTCTCCTTTAACATGAGTTTAAGCTAGTAATATCAATATGATGTCATAGCAGATATAACACCGTCACCCTCCGTCATTGCTTTAATTGGAATGTTTCCGTTTCGTTTCTTTTTTTTTTGTTGTCGCTCACAGTTCATGTGGTTTCTTTCTTTCTCTTGTCTTTCACTGCTGTGGTCACCTACTTCCCCACTCACCTACAAATAACAACCTCTATTTCTCCATATTTTCACAACACGATCACGCAAACACATCAGCTCAACGGCAGCACATTCACAACAACCTCACAGCACGCACAGACTTGCAGGACACATAAGCAAGCCACGCTTGTTCATATTAGTGAATATTCACACACATAGTCAGACTTATGGAATCTCTCACCACACTTCTTTTTCTCTTTCTATTTACAAACAAGGGATGTTTCCATATTCTCTCCACCTGTCTAAACGAAACACCCAGCATACATCATTAGACATACACGCACAATTAAGGGCATGCTGAGGTTTGTCACATGGAATGTAAATGGAGCTGGCACCAGAGGAAAGAGGTTAAAAATATTTAACCAGCTTAAAAAACTACAGGCAGATGTTGTTTTATTACAAGAAACTCACAAACCTGTCACAGGTTTAAATGAACTTAAAACACCTGAGTTTCCTAACGTGTTTGCAGCCGGTTATAATTCTAGACAACGGGGAGTAGCAATTTTAATACATAAAAATGTTAATTTTACAGTACTCGATACAGTTATAGATCCAGAGGGTAGATTTCTAATTATTAAACTATCAATATTGAACAAAAAACTATGTATTGTTAGTATATATGGTCCAAATGTTGATGAACCCTCATTCTTCCACGGTTTTTTTAGTGCACTCTCTGAACACCTTGATTGCACACTCATTCTTGGCGGTGACCTCAACCTTGGACTAAATGAAGAAATGGATAGGCTCAACACAACAGGAACTCAGCGTAATTGGCAGTCCACAAATATAATCAAACAGTATATGAACGACTTTGGTCTTTGCGATGCATGGCGCTCTCTTCACCCCACCAGTAAGGAATATACTTTTTTCTCGCATGTTCATCACTCTTACTCTCGTCTGGATTATTTTTTGGTCAGCAGCTCACTGCTGTGTGACATTTCAGACACTGAGATTCATCCTATAGCTGTCAGCGATCATGCTCCTGTATCTTTAACACTAATGCACAAGAATAATACTACGCCAAGTAAAAACTGGAGATTTAATATATCACTACTTAAAGATGAAGACTTTATTAAATACTTTAAAAAGGAATGGACTTCATATTTAGACTTTAATGACACTCCCGGAATATCTGCTTCTGTTCTATGGGAAGCAGGGAAAGCTGTGATGAGAGGTAAAATAATTTCTTTCTCATCACACAAAAAGAAAGAAGAAAACAAAAATATTCAGGAATTAGAAAAAAAACATCAAATCACTAGAAGAAGCCTACGCGTCCCACCAAGATCAGGAAACATTGAACAAAATATGCAAAACAAAACTAGAATTAAATGAAACTATTAATAAAAAAAACACAATTCCTTATACAAAGACTTCGCTTGCAGAATTTTGAACACAGTAACAAATCAGGTCGATTTCTAGCTAACCAGCTAAAAATAAATAAAGAAAAAATAACTATATGTGCTGCTAAAGATTTATCGGGGAACACAATATATGATCCTGGAAGAATAAACAACATTTTTAGGGACTTCTATGAAACTTTATACTCACCACAAATAAACCCATCTAAAAATGAAATTGATCTGTTTCTTGACAACGTAACTCTTCCAAAATTACTAGACAGTCAAGCAATGGAACTGGATTCGCCACTGACGCCAAGTGAACTCCAGGAAGCCCTGATAAGTATGCCCAATAATAAGGCTCCAGGTCCAGACGGCTTCCCTGCAGAATTCTACAAAGAATTCTGGACAATTTTGGCACCAGTATTCCACAGCATGTTGCAGGAAATCGAGGAAAAGGGCAGACTACCACCAAATATGAATTCTGCCAACATTAGTCTCCTGCTAAAACCAGGCAAAGACCCTTTATTTCCCTCAAGCTATCGTCCAATTTCTCTTTTAAATGTAGACCTTAAAATAATCTGCAAAGCTCTCTCAAAGAGATTAGAGAAAATGACCCCCCTCTTAATTCATCCTGACCAAACTGGTTTCATAAGAGGTCGGCACTCCTCAACAAACACTCGTAGATTACTTAATTTAATAGACTACTCATACGATAAAAACATCGAAACCATAATATTATCTCTAGATGCAGAAAAAGCATTTGACAGAGTTAATTGGAAATTTTTATTCGCAACTTTACACAAATTTGGTTTTGGAAACTCTTTCATAAACTGGATAAGAATATTATACAATTCCCCAACGGCTCGTATCAGAACAAATGACCAGACATCCTCCAGCTTCTGTCTCCTGAGGGGCACCAGACAGGGATGCCCACTCTCCCCTTCACTTTTTGCAATTTTTATCGAACCTCTAGCAGCAGCATTTAGACAGGCTACAACAATTAAGGGCATAAAATGTAAGAACATAGAACATAAAATCAGTCTCTATGCGGATGATGTGTTGCTTTTTCTGCAAAACACACAAACCAACCTCTCTGAGGTAATTACTTTAATAAACTGGTTTTCAAGAGTTTCAGATTATTCAATTAACTGGCCAAAATCTACAGTTCTCCCCATTAACTGCTCCTTCCATAATTCTTCCTCTGCCCCACTGCAATCCGGAAATATTAAATATTTAGGTATTAATGTCTCTCCTAAGCTTTCAGACTTAACTAAACTAAACCACATCCCACTTCTAAAGAAAGTAGAAGGCGATCTGACTAGATGGAAATCTTTACCCATATCACTCATGGGAAGGGTCGCCACTATAAAAATGATGATCTTGCCAAAAATAAATTACTTATTTTTGATGATCCCTAACAAACCATCACAAGATTGGTTCAGATCTCTGGATTCATATATTTCCAAATTCCTTTGGAAAGATAAACCCCCGCGTATTAGCTTAAAAACGCTACAAAGAACCAAGGATAGAGGAGGATTAGATCTGCCTAATTTTCACCAATACTTCTTAGCCAACAGGCTTCAGTTCATCTCAGAATGGTTAAAACATACCTTCTTAGTTGAGCCCTGGCTAGATGTTGAACAGGCACTATGCAAGGATCTAGAGATTTCAGACCTACCATTTATTAGCTCAAACATCAAAAGACATGAATGCTTTAAAAGTATCAACATCAGCTTTTCTCTAACAGCATGGTGGGAGTTTCTAAAAATAACGGAGTCTTCATTAATCCCATGCAAACGTACACCTATCTGGAATAACCCTGACATATTACAAAACAATAATATGATTAATTTCCCAGAATGGAGTTGTAAAGGAATTAAATACTTAGAACATATATTAGAGGGAACAGAATTTATTCCATTTGACAGACTAGTTGAACAATATGGGATCAACAAGACAAGGTTTTTAGAATATCAACAAATTAAATCCATAGTAAAAAAGAAATTTAACCTCAGTCAAGTTGAATTACAAACACCACTAAGTGCGGCACATTTTCTTACTCTTAAATCCCCCAAATTATTATCTAAAATATACAGAACACTTTCTAAATTAGATGAATCAATATCCCTTCCTACTGCAAAGTGGGAAGCAGATTTATCAGTCAACCTAGACCAAAACTTCTGGTCTCAGATTTGCTTAAAAACTTTTAAATTAATTAAAAATCCCAGTCTGCAATTAATACAATACAAAATACTTCATAGAGTGCACTATACAGGTCATCGGATGTTCAAGATGGGCTTTACATCTTCCAACAACTGCTCACACTGTCAAGGCAATACACCAGACAATTACATCCACGCTCTTTGGTTCTGTCCACCAGTGCAAAAGTTTTGGCGCGAGATATGTGAAGACTTATCAAAGTGTCTGAAATGTAACATTCCAACTTCCCCCTTAGTGTGTCTACTGGGCAGCTTAGATAATGTCACTTCAGAAAAGAATATAGCCCATATGATCTTCACTGCCCTATGCATAGCCAAGAAAACAGTCCTCATGAACTGGAAAAATAAAAATAATCTTAATTCTAACCAATATAGAAATTATCTATTAGATTACATTAGTCTTGACACAGCCTCTGCCACCACATTAGATCAATTGCTCTGGGCCCCTTTTATCAGCTCCATCACCTAGTGGGGGTGGGGGGTCATAGTTTGGTCCCGCCTTCACTGTTGTGATTGGTGAGGGGGTAGGGACAGGCTTAGGGCGTCGGGGGGTTCCCCGGAGGCATCTTCCTTGGGGGGCTCAACCCGGGGTAGCGGTCACGTCCGGTTGGGGGCTCTGTTGGCTCTCAGGTGACTGTTTCCTCGCGGCTGCGTGCAGCGGGGCTAGGGGAGGGTCTGTGCTGACGGACGTGGGTTACTGACCTGGCAACCTGGCTGCCCCTGGGTGGGTCCGGGATGGGCGTGAGGTTCTGGGGGCGCTCCGTCTCTGGGCTGGGGCCCGGGCCGGGCCTCGGGGGCTTGGGTCCTGGTTGGTGTGTTGCCGGGGTTGTGGGCGTGTGGGTGCATGGGGGCCCGGCCCTGGAGCAGGGTGCCGCCGGTGCGTCGAGCCGCCTGGGGGGCTCTTCAACTGGTGGGGGGGGATGGTCACATCTTGCAGGAGCTTTCTTCTCTTCAGGAACTCTCTGCAGGAGGGGGAGATACAGGAGAGGTGGAGGAAGATCTCAGCCTGGGCGTTTACCGTCTTATGTAGTCTGGAAGATGTGTGGATGGTGGGGTGGGTGCAGTTTTCTCTGTGGTGGGGTTGGGTGGACTGTCCAGGGCTCTGTGGAGCCGGAGGGCGCTACTGCACTGGGGGTCTGATGGGCCTGGGCCCCCCTTCCCTGGCGGGTCGCGAAGGGTGGGAGTGCCTACTGGGGTCAGCGGGGGAGCTGGCCCCAGGGAGGGGTTACCTGCCCCTCCCTTCCTTCCCTCCCCATCTCCAGCTGCCTCCCTCTTCCCGCTCCTCCACAACCACTCACACATGCAGGGCCTTGGAGTGGGGGTATGTCACCAGGGTGCAGAGGAGGCTACCCCCCCCCCCCCCCCCCCTGTCCCCTTCTGGCTGCCTCTGCCTCAATTTTATCCCACAACTTAGACATTCACATTATTCACACTCTCATTACACATACATATAGGATCTTGGGGGTGGGCACAATCACGGAGTCCAAATTACCATCAGGGTGTATACCTCACCCCTGACGTCGTTGCCCACCTCTCAATTTTAAATGCACTTAGTCATTGAGGGCTAGCAGGAGGGACTATGCGCTTACCTGCTGCTCCTTGGCAGGTAGCTCCATGCCCTCCTGGGTTTTAATTGCACCTTAGAACACATATGCATCAACACTACAATGAGCGGGTGGAGGGAGGTTTGGAGTCTTCTCCCACCCCCATTCTCTGCGGCCTGCTGGAGCGGGAGGGCTAGTAGGAGGAGTTGGCCGTCCGACTGCGGTCTGGGGTGTGGGGCCTCCCTGCTGCTGCGGAGTCGGGGCGGTCTGCCTCCCCCCACCGCAGGGAAAAGGGTAACACCACCTGGGTCTGGGTGCAATTCCCCCCTCCAGGGGCAAGGGTACCTAGACCCAGTTTGTAGAGTACGCTTGGGGAGTGTGATTGTGTGTACAGCGTCTCTTTATGTCTGTCTCCACGTTGGTTGAGTGTGGAGTGAGTGCATATGAGAGCATGAGGGTGGGAATGGATGTTTGTGTCTGTGTGTGCCCGTATGTCTGTGTCTATATGTCAGGTTGGGTATCAGACGCCACCTCTCTGGGGACACCTCAGGCCCTCCAAGGTTTGGAGGCCTATCTCCACCCACCACCACTTCCCCTGCCGGTGGCGGACTCCCTCAGGTGTCGGTGTGTTGGTGGTTCTTTGTATCCGGGTACACACCGGCTCACTCCTTGGCGGCCGCTTGTCGGGGCCTGGGGCTCGCTCGGGCCCCTTTGGAGGTGGGGTGCCCCCGGCCTCTCGGCCTGGGGCTCGGTCACTCAGGCACAGCTGGGGGCCGGCGGAGCTCACGGGCGCGTCACTGCAACTCCCCCTGACTTCTGCTCCGCGGCTGCTGGGCGAGCCCTCATCTGGGACTCTCCTCAGCTCTTACTGGAACAGTGGCGCGGCTGCCCCTCTGTTGGTCTTCCATGGTCTCTTGTATTCTGGGGGCCTCTGGATGTCTGGAGTTTTGATCTCCTCCATACCCACTTCACACCCTGGAGGACGGGGCTGTGGCCCCCCCACACTCCCTAGCAGATCATTACATGGAGAAACCTTTGGAATGCAAGCATGCTGATCCACACAGGTATGCACACATGGGTATTCACAGACGCGGACTAAAGCTTTCTTGGCTGCTGCCTCAAAGCACACTGTGCGCTGTCTATCTTGCGTGCTGCACAATATCGTTTATTATTTAGTAAATATTGATATCTATGACTAGCTAGTTTATTGTGATGGTGCTTTGTTTTCTCTATTATTATGTTGCTCTTTGTTGTTTGCTGTCTCCTCTGTTTGTTTTTTTTGTTTGTTTCTTTTTTTCTCCATACAGGTGACCCAGGAGTTCTTTTTTTTTTTTCTCTCTCTTCCCCCCCCTTCTCACCGTCTCTTCTCCCCTTTGGTTTTCTTTCTTTCTCTCCCCCTCTTTCTCTCATTCATTCCCCCTGTCCTATTTATTAAAAAAAAAAATTAAAAAAAAAAATGACAAAGGATGAACTGAAGCTCTGCCATCACGTAATGTCGCATACTGCTGTTTCTGATGTCATTTAAAAAAAAATAATAATAATAATAAATAAAACCCTCCAGCAGATCCTGTATTCAATATCCTCTGTACTTTCTTTAGCTACAGTACATTTCAAATTGAAGTGAACTGACATGAACCTGAGAGAGTTTAACTGCAAAGATATCTATTATATTATAAAAACCTTCTTAATCATCTTAATAACATTAAACATCTTTTACAACCAGAGTTGCAGTTTATTGTTTGAACACATTTCGTTTAGATGAAGTGTAGTTTACTGGTTTATGACTGTAATTGTTATACTTGTCACAAATGCTACCACTGACTTATAAATAATGCACTATCACTTTTCTTTTATAATGAGCTGTAATCAAGTCATGTCCATGGGAATCAGTTTTGAAATGAATACTATCATTGTATGCATTTCATGCATCAGCCATGCTTTGCTTCTTTAAATGCACATATGCATATCTTTTTGCACTGGTAAGTATTCACCATAGTCTTGAATCCAGTGTGCCTCTTCCATTGGCTATGTTGCTTTGTCAGCTGGCCATTCACGTTGAACTTTAGATGAATTGTAAAAATCAAAGGAAGCTTATGACTTTCATCTATGTTACATGCTACAATAGCGGTGTCGGGAGTTAGAATTTGATTTTCAGTAATTCTTGTCAAACAGTAATGACTGTTTGACATTTCCATTCTTGGCCTGTCTTACTGGAAATTTGAAGACAGACTATTTCATCCCTGTGTTCACTGGGCACACTAATTCATAATGTGGTATAGGTCCCATGTTGAGGTTATACTCCTTAATCAAGAAGAGAACTAACACCCTGTACCATACACCAAACCATGCAGTGCATGCACTTGATCAGCCCTAGTCCTAACCTGACTGAGGATAAAACTGGTAAATGCCACGCCTGCCACTGCACTATGCAAAAGTATCAATGGCATCAGTTGCTACAATCTTCTGGGAAAAACGTTGGCAAAGACGAGAAAATTAATAAGAGTAAAACTTTGTTGACCTGACTAGAAACTAATTAAAAAAACTAAAAGGCTGCCTTAATTCAGAAGTTAACAGCAATAAACAGCCTGGTTGATATGAAGAACAATCGCGCTGCTAAACTGTCTGCAAAATGTTAGGACAGTGCAATGCATCCTGAAGGGCTCTAACATATAACATGGGCTTGTGACTGAACTTATCCGATTATTACTTAAACCGACAGGAGATTTAGAGATTTGCATGAAGGGAACCCATCGCAATAAATGCCAAACTGAAAGATAACAGAGCCCCTCGGAGAGATTGTTGTTCACTTTTTTTGACTGTTGTATATAAAAAAAAAACAGCCTGGAAGCAAGAAAGAATTGTATGCCAAGGATTGAACATTTACTTCAAAAGAGACTGCACAAACGAGCTACACAAGAAATGGAAAGTCTTGTGGGATGTGATAAAAAAGCTCAAAGAAAAAAATATGAAGGTATAGTCTGCATATCCTGTTCTGTTACAATAGTTCCTGGATGCTGTACCTGTGTTCAAGTAGATGGGGATTTATGCTGGATGAAAGAGGGAGCCCTGACTCACAGAAGTTAGCCCACTATAATGAAGGACATTGAGAAGAGTGGCTTCGTGAAAATGAAATAAAATAGCTATTTATTAATATTACAATTACATTTTTTTACAAATGTGTCTCCAATTAAATGCAGTGTTATAAATAAATCACCATGTATTCTTCAAGTTGTAGTTAAACGTGAAAAGGTGTTGCGCTTTCAATAACTGTGCAACGGTGCAAACTTAATACACAGTGATGTCAAAGCTGTGGAGTTAATGCAGTTTGAGTCCTGTCAATAGATGAAAACAGGGAAAAACATGTATTAATAGAATTACTATTTATTTTTTCAAGAGTCTCCAGTTAAATCTACAAGTTTTCCTCCAAGTTGTAACTCCAAAGATGAACATTTGCTGTACACAAACATCAAATAAATTTATTAGCACACAAATGATCAACCTGGTAGCTAGAACAGCATCAATCTCTATAGTTGAAAAGTTAAACCATTTTAGAATTACAAAAAAACATAACTTTCATGGTCAAACTCTAATGGCCAGTTAAGCATCACCCCAAAAGTCAACCTATCCACATAGACTTTCATGTTAAATGCCCTGTTTTATGTTGTTACAAAGCAAAGCATTGCTGTTTGTTACAAAAGAGTGATTTTAGCTTTTAATGACCTCTAGACAGTGTTGTTCTCTATGACCCTAGCAACTTTAGTGGCTTTGGAGAATTTTTCCATGCCCTGTTTAATTGGATGCTAGAATTACAGTGGCAGACGCAGACACAGGGACCTGTAGCTCTTGCTATCTACTTGGCCTCATTTGTACTAAGTAAACTCACTTCATGAACTGGACCTCTCCACCAGCACGTCTAGAAGTAGTTCGGTATTGGTGAGTTAATTTGTGGTAGTTTACTAGTCTGTTATTCAGCAATAGTCAGAAGATATGTGTTTGTGTATTGCGCATCAAGTTTATGCTTACAGCTTGTTAAGGTCACAGTCATACAGACCTAGAGACTGCCTGACCCTCTGGCAGCCTCTGGTCATTTGGTTAAAAAAGTCAGTTGCCAAACAGTTGGTCAGCGCTTACTAGATGTTGCTGGCTTTCGCTGGGTGAAACTAATCACAAACAGAAAGCTGCACCAAAAGCCTGCTAGTAATTGCTTTTGTAGCTAATGGATTGCCATCCTCGCCCACCTGGTTGATCCAGTTGGTCTCAACTTACTGTATCTGCAATCACTCATTAATCACTCTGCACGGTGTAGTAAAACTTGAAAAAGGGCCACACAAATCAGAAGTTAGCAGTCACTACTGTTTGGCAAGTAGTTTCCAAGTGCTTGTACACATGTTGCACAAAATACCGGTAACCGTGACAATCTGCTAGCGAGCTAAGCAATTACAATGAGATTTTCATTATAGCGCTGTATACCCCTTTGTGACCAATTTCAAGCTAGGCAATGAACCTCCAGCAACCACTAGCTAACTCGTTATGATATAGACACTTTTCCCTAGCAACCGGCAGTTGCTAACTACTCTCTACGTCTATATAAACGGAGCTTTAGTGATCAAACTCATATTTTCTGTCAGCAATAGCAATAGCTAACAACCAGGCAGGAAACAAACCACCACTGGTTGTTTCTAAATGTCCAATAATTAGTCTCTAGGAACACGTGACCAGGGCCTAAACAAGCTAACCAAAATTAGTTCATCACTCCACACTGTTAGCTTTTATAAACCATCTCATCCAACATCTTGTTCATCTTACTGTACAAAGCCGTTTGCTGTTTGCTTCAAAGTAAAAGCATACAACCAACATACCCAGTGAAATAAAACTCTTGCATATATTACTTGAAGAGTAATTTGAGCACATTTGAGCTGTTTGGGGCACAAGTGTACGTTGATATCCTGGTTAAAACAAAAAGCAAAGAAACATTTGGACAATCGTTCTCACTGCACAGCAATTAAATCACATCACAAGGTGTATAATATTTTTTGCTTACATGTGGTAGTTGTGCCTCCCTGGCTCTCAGTTGCTTTTGTGTGTCCCCTTTATCCCTGTCCCCTGTTATATTTGTTTTGTCACATAGACACACATTACGTATTCACATTTCTGCGGCAGATGAATCCTTTGAATATTAGCAAGGCAGGGAGCAGTCTGATTTGATCAAATATTGCCCTGCAGACGTTTCTTTAAACAAGCCGGGTTTTTTTCTCTTTTCTTTTTCTTGATTCATTCTATGCTCTCTCAAAAACAGAAGCAGAAAGAGAATAAGCACTACGTGTGTGTGTGTGTGTGTGTGTGTGTGTGTGTGTGTGTGTGTGTGTGTGTGTGTGAGAGTGATATGGGCATGTGTGAGTATGTGTTTGCATTCATGCATGCTTGCACAAGCAGGGTGCAAATAGTGGCCCCGAGAATCTATCATTGGACTCATGTATAATTAATGTCCAGTGTGTTTGTGATAATTATGGTACTGTAAAATATATATTTATCCCAGAGTCCTGATCCTACTTACTCAAGCATTTGTGTTTTTCAAACACTGAGGAAGGATACTGTTTTAAAAAGTCCGTTACGGCATTACCAATCAGCTATTCCGGTTTAACTGTTGCAATTCCCTGTTTATCACTGTAGCACATCAGCAGAATAACATGAGATTTTAAACCCAGAACTCTTCCAGACTTCCAGAACATTATGATAAGGCATTAAGGGACATTAACTTACCCTCCCTGTAATTTTGGGTTGGTCAGAATAAATGTGTAGAGTTTCAGATTATTCCAACATTTTTTGCACCATTGCATCATAAATATGCAACACGTGTTGTTGTCTGTGTCATGTTATTGTCACACAGTCAGTATTTTTCTGTTGTCTACTCTGTTATGTACACAAAGAAATAGCCAGAGCCCAATTCCTTATACAAGAGGCAAGGCTGAGATATTTTGGACATGTGGAGAGGATGGTGAGGGATATTGGATTTATTGAAGAGGGTGGCTGAATATGAAGCTTCCAGGCAGGAGGAAAAGTGAGAGAAGAGGATCTTTGATGGAGATGGAGGCATACATCCTCTAAATGTAGCAGCCTTTTAGATGAAGGACATTATAGCTCTTGTATGTTTTTCAGGTATGGACATCTTTGGTTAAGTGCTTGATTTGCAGGCATCGGCAGATACTTGTATTTTCCTTTGTGAAACTCTTCTAGGCTCAGAAATTTTGAAGACTCTCAGCTCAAAGTCTGTCGTTCAGCAAGCAGAATGCACATCAGTCAGCTGAGATCAAGTGATCCTGACAAGCTCTTTGATTGCTTTGGCTATGAGTTTACAATCAATGTCCTATGTGCTGACAAATAAACTGTGATGAAAACAAAAGTGAGCCCACAGAACACCATTATATATCTCCTAATTTATCATCCATACATGTCCAACTCCTAATAGAAGCAAAACCATGTTTGATAAATGAGTTGTTGCTATGGGTGGTTCCTTGTTCTCCACCTTTTCACTGTTTATTATTATGATAAAGTTCATTTTTGTTTCTGGTTTCAGTCACAGCTGTCGTCCAATGCTGTCTTATGGATGTTGCAGTTCACTGGTTGTTTGAAAGTTATGACTCCTCTGAGTTTTTCATCATCAAGTATTTTTGAAGCTGTTGCTTCTTGCAAATCATTTCTGTAATTCCTTCTATTTCTGCCGCATTATTATCTCACATTGTCACAAGTTTACCTCTCATGCTTACAGATAGCACTACTGCAAATGAAATGGCAACTTTTAGTCAGTCAGCTAGAAATTAAAAGCTCATGCAATGTCTGCCCTTTTTATTTTAAGATCTATTCACACATATATTCATGTTCATAAGTGTAAGTGGACACTTTGGAAGTTTTGTAATTTTCCTCTTTACACCCCACAGTAACTTATAAATGGAGCAATAAAGACATGGTTCAATGCCGATGTAGCCAGATGGGCTACTCGCCTTCCGTTGTTTTTCTTCTCTCATTCTCTCTCTCTCTCGCTCGCTCTACCACCCTCGCTCTCTTTCCACTGCACTCGCTCCTTGTATCAGGCGATCGGGTTAATTGGGAACCCACCTGCACATTGATTGCAGGGTGGCGCTAGCCTGTATAAAGCTAAGCCGATGTCTTGTTGGATTAATTCCTCCCGAGCTTCTGGTACGATACAGCAGTAAATGCTGGCGTACTGCGACGGACTGATCAGCAAGAGCCGATTATACGACAGCTACAGGTATGCTCTCGCTTAACCTTGGATTCCCTCCGAATACTGGAATTGGTGTTAATATCCTTTTCCGGCCTGTTGTAGCGCAGCAGTCTGTTTAATTCTGCCATTGCGGAGAGAGGTGTCCGTGGTATCTCCACCAATGAGAGTATAGTGCCTCCGGTCCTGGGGTAAGCTGTTAGAACTACTTTTATTAGCATTCATAGCTATAAGAGTTTAAGGTTACACTTATCTGTTTCAGGGTTCACTGCTGTACTTACCTCTCCATGGTAAATTGTCCAACCTAAATTGGAAGAGTGGACTGCCTTCTCAGTTGCTGTTGTGAACTCCTCCTTGGTGGAGTCTGCTGTCTTGTCTTGCCTTGTTTTGTCTTATCTTGTTTTTATTAAGTAGGCTTACCTTTTTTTGGGTTCGCCTGGTGTTCTATTTTACCCTGGACTGTTGCTCGTACCCACACTTCTGTGATCGGGCTGAAGTGATTCTCTGCCCGAGTGTCGTGCTGGGACTCTAAATCGCCTGGGTGGCCGGTCTCAGCCGGTGGGGAGCCAGACCGGCCTACGCCTGAGAATAATTATTACCAGCACAAGTGGTAGTTTGACCCGTGGGGAATAAGCCTTTTTCGTGTGTGTGTGTGTGTGTGTGTGTGTGTGTGTGTGATTTCTTTTATTAAAGTTATTAAAGTGTGTTTTAGTCTTTTTATGATTTGTAGCGAGCCTGACGCTCAGTGTCCTTTTATTCTTTTAACATACTTTTCTGTGTTTTATTTCAGTGAAGGAGGACGAGCCAGTGGCCCTGGGACCTCAGGTGGTGGGTCGTCTTCACACTTTCTTTTGTACAGCACTGGGTGGGTTGCAGTGATTCTTTTGGTGTGATTTTCTTTTGGTTCCACGGCTGCTGGTAAGTCCAAGTTCCACGATTGTTTATTTTTACTGTAGGACACTGTCAATAATGACGCTACATCTTGACTTTTAATATTTTATTTATAAAATATTATTTATAATATTTTATTTATTTCTATAAATAAAACTGTTTTAATATTGGAAGCCAACCTGCCTCAGTGTGCATCCTTGAATCTGTGCGGTCTTCTTTTATTCCTTTTATTTATTTTTCTTAAATATATTTCCTGGGGGTGTAATTCCCCTAGGTGGCGTTGTCAAGTTTATTTATTTTGTTCATAACCCCGCCGACCACTTGGTCACACCAAGATTGATTTTTAACTCAGGAGTTTATTTTAAAAAAACATTCACCAATTAGGAAGCAGCCATGTTTATTCAATGACTTTATTGTTACATTCTCAGATCTAATTGGAAAAACAAACCCAGCAATAAATGTTATTTTTTAAATGTGTAAATGCAATCCAGGTGACAGATTTAGTTATTACAGATAATGTCATTTCCTTTATGGCAGTGGTTCCCAAACTTTTTTCACTAGGCCCCCCGTTTTACAAGAAAATCTTCGCACCCCCCACACAAACACATCCTCCAACCACACACATCAGTATTTTCTTTTCATACTCCACTGCAGTGTCCTGCAGTGATGTGACATTTCACATCTCAAACCTTCTGTAAACAATTAAACAAATAAAAGCAAACTACAATAAATTACAGTTTGCAATAAAATAAGCTACTATCTCTTTTAAATAACAGAAAAACAAACGGTCTTTATCGTGTCATTATTTTACGTATTGTTTTTGTTTGTTTTTTTTACTTTTTTTTACTCTGTAAGAATATTCAAAATTGCTACCAATACATTTTTCAAAACATTTCTCTCTGTGCAAAATGGCTTTAAAAACATAAACAGCTGTGGGATACTGTCTGTCTGTGATTTGGACAGGGGGAACAAACTGTGGCAGGACCAGCCTGATATTATTTGTATCCCACTGTAATGTTACTGTTTAAAGAGCTAACATCTCCAACATGTCAGGAGTAGTTAGTCATTACAAGAAGTGTTTGTGAACTAAAAATCAAGAATGTGGGATCCTGTTTGTCCGTGATTTGAAGAGCCCAGCGCTGCTCCCGACGCAGGGGAAACAAACTCTGTCGGGGAGACCTACTTTGGCAGCAGTGTCCAAGCAGTCCTTTTTTTAAATTCATACCCCCCCCCCCCCCCCCCCCCACACACACACACACACACACACACACCCCTGCAATAGCTCTGACCCCCCCCCCGGGAGGGCAACCACCGCCTTATGGACATGTTGGGTTGATTTAGTCCTGTTTTTTCTGTCTTTAGCTGAAAAAAATTATAATATAAAAAAGAAAATGATCACAGACAGAGTTGATGCAGTTGCTGAGCTGAAAACAAGTTAATGTAAAAAAAATCAACAGCTTATAGTTTCAACGGAGCAATAAATAGACAAATTAGGACTCCCAGCTCCAAATTTGAGCAACCCAACAGATTTCCAGGGAATATTAATAACATCCTGTATCTCTCCTCCCAGTGATGACAGCAGCTCTGTTGTCTCATGTATCACATTTAGACAACACATCCTGAGTACAGTAGTCAGATTACATCAGAGCATTGTTGACACATGAGTACCAATGCACGTACGCTTCCCTTAAGCCCTGTGCAAATAAATGATTTCTGTTTCCACAGGTTTTGAACTGCCAGCGGTGAGGAATTCGTGAATTCCACCAGTTGTTCTCATGTGCCATTGCTTGAAGCCTCCGTGGTATTTAAGTCACCTCTAAAGAATTAATATGGAGGTAAGTGCGATTGGAGGGCTTATACAAGCTTCCATGTGGTGTCCAAGGACACCAGCTTTCTTCTGGAGTTATTCCTGCAGTTATTCAGCATAACACAGAAGGCACATGGAAACACAGTCGAATCCAATGACAACATGCTTTTAATAGGAGCATGTAGAATATTTGTTTTGTGTTTTCAATCAACTGATCCGCTGTGACTAATAGAAAGGAAAGTACTCATCATTAATCTGTTAGGTCAAAAAATGGAGGATGAGCAACATTATTGGTGTCTTTGAAATTAGACCACAGCATCTTATTGAAGAATAAGTAAAGAAATGTCACCAAACATCAATACCAACTTTCAAATGTACAATGCCACGTAGGTTTGTTGGCCTCTTGACTTTATATACTTCAAACAAGCAATCCAAGGTCAAAATCCACAGCAAGTGGTGGGGTTGGGTGGACTGTCCTGGGCTCTGTGGGGCCGGGAGGCGCTGCTGCACCGGGCCCCGGTCTGGATGGGCCTGGGCCCCCTTTCCCTGGCGGGTCGCAGAGTATGGGGGTGCCTACTGGGGTCAGCGGGGGAGCTGGCCCCAGGGAGGGGTCACTTGCCCCTCCCTTCCTTCCCTCCCCATCTCCAGCTGCCTCCCTCTTCCCGCTCCACCACAACCACCCACACATGCAGGACCTTGGAGTAGGGGTATGTCAACAGGGGGCAGAGGAGACTACCCCCCCCGTCTCCCCCCGTCCCCTTCTGGCTGCCTCTGCCTCAATTTTATCCCACAACTTAGACATTCACATTACTCACACTCTCATTACACATACATATAGGATCTTGGGGGTGGGCACGATACACGGAGTCCAAAGTACCATCAGGGTGTACACCTCACCCCTCGCGTCGTTGCCCACCTCTCAATTTTGAATACACGTAGACATTGAGGGCTAGCAGGAGGGACCATGCGCTTACCTGCTGCTCTCTGGCAGGTAGCTCCATTTCTCCTGGGTTTTAAATGCACCTTAGAACACACATGCATCAACACTACAATGAGCGGGTGGAGTGAGGTTTGGAGTCTTCTCTCACCCCCGTTCTCTGCGGCCTGCTGGAGCGGGGGGGCTAGGAGGAGGAGTTGGCCGTCCGACTGCGGTCTGGAGTGTGGGGCCTCCCTGCTGCTGCGGAGTCGGGGCGGTCTGCCTCCCCCCACCGCAGGGAAAAGGGTAACACCACCTGGGTCTGGGTGCAGTTCCCCCCTCCAGGGGCAAGGGTACCTAGACCCGGTTCGTAGAGTACGCTTGGGGAGTGTGATTGTGTGTACAGTGTCTCTTTATGTTTGTCTCCACGTTGGTTGAGTGTGGAGTAAGTGCATATGAGAGCATGAGGGTGGGAATGGATGTTTGTGTCTGTGTGTGCCTGTATGTCTGTGTCTATATGTCAGGTTGGGTGTCAGACGCCACCTCTCTGGGGACACCTCAGGCCCTCCAAGGTTTGGAGGCCTATCTCCCCCTACCACCACTTCCCCTGCCAGTGGCGGACTCCCTCAGACATCGGTGCGTTGGTGGTTCTTTGTGTCTGGGGATGGGCATCCAGGTACACACCGGCTCACTCCTTGGCGGCTGCTTATCGGGGCCTGGAGCCTGGGGCTCGCTCGGGCCACTTCGGGGATGGGGTGCCCTCGGCCTCTCGGCCTGGGGCTCGGTCACTCAGGCACGGCTGGCTGCCGGCGGAGCTCACGGGCGCGTCACTGCAACTCCCCCTGGCTTCTGCTCCGCGGCTGCTGAGTGAGCCCTCATCTGGGACTCTCCTCAGCTCTTTCTGGGACAGTGGCGCGGCTGCTCCTCTGTTGGTCTTCCTTGGTCTCTTGTGTTCTGGGGGCCTCTGGATGTCTGGAGTTTTGATCTCCTCCATACCTGCTTCATGCCCTGGAGGACGGGGCTGTGGCCCCCCCACACCCTCTAGCAGATCATTACATGAAGGAACCTTTAAAAAAACAAAAAACAAGCGCGTCCATGCTCACAGGTGTACACACGGGTGATCACACCCACAAACTACACCCTTTTTGGCTCCTACCTCAAAGCACACTGTGTTCTGTTGATCTTATGTGCTGCACAATAATGTTTAATATTTAGTATTTACTGTCATATTCCCATATATCATTGTGATGTTGTTTATTCTATTACTCTTGTTCTCTTCTGCTTGTTTTCTTTTTTCTTTCTCAGCAGGTGACCCAGGTGATTGATATATGCATTATTTTTCTTTTTTTTTTCTGCTCATTCTGTTGGTTTTTGTTT
Source organism: Maylandia zebra (assembly GCF_041146795.1). Classification (NCBI taxonomy): domain Eukaryota; kingdom Metazoa; phylum Chordata; class Actinopteri; order Cichliformes; family Cichlidae; genus Maylandia; species Maylandia zebra. The sequence goes on along the minus strand of NC_135175.1, from coordinate 3,906,936 downwards.
TTTGCCCTTCTCCCCCGTCCCTCTTCTCAGCTGTTTCTCTTTCCCTCTTTCTTTCTCCCCTTCTTTCCTCCAGTCAAGTCTGTCCCGTATTCAGTAAGTGAAAATAAAATAAACAATAAAAGGTGAATCAAATGGACCATTACGGCAAGGCTGGGATGGTCAATTTGGTAAAGTAAATCCGTTGGGCATCTTTCTTTGCCTTTAGACAATAATTCTGATGGCAAAAGAGCCAAACGGGACAGGCAAAAAAAAAAAAAAAATCCACAGCAAGGTGCCTTTTTTCTGGCTAATTTACGGAGACAACTACTAGCTATGTAACATAGCAAAACCCTTCTAGCATTTTCAATGGTCTGCCTAGCTGTAAATACGTCAAATTACAAAAGCTAACATCACTTAGAATCATGCAGTATGGCTAAGATATGGCTAACGAAAGGCAAATATCAAGGGAACTCCCATACCATGCTTCTTCTTTTTTAAATAGCAATGAAAAGGCAGAGCATATCTAAAGGTTATGTATTGAGTGAAAGTAACAACTAGGAGCAGCCAGCAATTATTTTAATTCATCGTCACCTATGTGATCAGAACTGTGAATTAATTGAGTCCACATGAAGAAATGAAAAAGATGAACACAAAACTCCGGCACTGTCATGTGTGCACAGAGCTAATTCTATTGCTTCTTGGAGCAGGGCTGAAATACTGCTGCCTGGAGCCCCCATTGGTGAGGTTAGCACTGTGACCAGCCCAGGGGTGATGCAATTTGAGGGGAAGGGGCAGACGCAGTGCCACAGTTCACTGCGTTCACCATGCACTGATGTGACAGACGATGGTTACCTGGAGAGCTGCTACTACCATCTGCAAGATGTCAAAGCTGCAAGCCTGCATATCCTGAAAACCTTGTTGCTCTGGTCTCCCATGACCACTCATGCCCTTTAGTGCTGTTAGACTGCTCTCTTTTGCTTGCCAAATAATTCATTTCTTTGACCTTCCTAAGTCTGGGTTCAAAGGAGGCCAACAATTTTTTTTTTTAAATATTTTGTACTGGCTTTGCCCTTTACCCATTGTTACCTCTGTATGACTGCTTTGTGCAAGCCCACTCAGCTTGAATATCATCAGCAAATGATCCAAACTCATGAGGACTCCTGATTAACAACCAGTGATGAAGGTAATTAGTGCTTTTGTGTAATTATTAGTGATGCACTGGTTGTAAAAACCTAGCTTGAGAATTATGTTTAAATGTAACAATTTGACCACAGAGGTGATATTTTTCTTAATTAGTCTGATTTGTACCAGGGAAACAAAAAGAAAGAAAAAGTTTTAAACAAAGTTTTTAAACAATATTGGCCACTTACCATATTTCACAATCTTAGAAATATGGTATCTAACCAGATTCTTACTCTGGATGGCATTACCTTGGCCTCTAGTAACATGAAATCACATAACTGTCTGAACTTCCTTCACCAAACACCAGCAAAAAGTAACTCTTTTTCATGTCCGAATTCAACATCTGTTTCCATCTGTGTTCTTGCAAAATGTTTGGTGACGCGCCCCAGGTACTAACTTGTATGCCCTAAGGACTGCACCCTTCACCTTTGTTAGTAATCAGAATCAGAATCAGAATCAGAATACTTTATTGATCCCTGGGGGAAATTATTTTTTGTTACAGTGCTCCATTTTAAACCAACATTAAGACAAGACAGACAATACGCTAACTAAGAATAGTACAATATATACATATATATACATACATACATACATACATACATACATAAGTCACTTATAAATAAATATTTGGAAAAGAAACATGTGTAGTTGTAGCAGCAAACAGTGTGTTAAGTGGATGCGTTGTACAGGGAGATGGCCACAGGCAGGAATGATTTCCTGTGTCGTTCAGTGGTGCTTTTCGGTAATCTCAGTCTCTCACTGAACGAGCTCCTGTGACTGACCAACATGTCATGGAGTGGGTGGGAGGTGTTATCCAACATTGTCTTTATCTTGTTGGACAAGTCTAAATTCAAATGAAAGGAAGCACAAGTCTCCTGTGCCTTGCCTGTGAGCTTTGATTGCAATAACAAATGCAGCACATCCCTTGGCCGTTTCAGTGTCTTAGCCACCTGTTCAAACAGGACATTATTTATGCCCATCCTTGTCACCAAATCGGGGTACGAGACACATGCATTTGGATATGTCAGACTAAGCCCCAGCTCTTTTAAATGAAGTGTTTGACTTGATTTTCTCCTTATATCCTGAGGAGCTGAAATTCTTCCTGCTTTTCTTTAAGCAGAGCTTTGTGAGCAAGTTTTCTCTGAGCTCCAGCTGCTGGAGGTCGGCAGAAGGTTTTTCTTCAGAAAAAGAAACTGGGTCAAGGCTAACAAGTGGCAAAATACATCTTTTAGCAAGAGCAGAACACAGTTCAGACTTGATCACCTTCTTTTTAGATTGTTTGGTCACAGGCACAGAAAAATAAGCAGCAATAGTCAACAAATACTCCTTAGTATACACTTATCAATGCTTGGCGGAGCAAGTAAGTTCTCCGAATCAAAAAAAGAGAACCACTTATTGTGGACAAAATATTTCCTCGACCAACAATCAGCAGCAGCAGCATCAGTTAGCCTAAAACACAATCAGCCAAGCAGAGAAAAATATTGCTTCAAATATACTGAACTTGTCACCTTTCCAGGATGTAACTGAGCTGATGGTACAAGTGACAAAGACATCATAAGAGAATCAAGCTGAAAGTATTACAATTAGAAACAAAGAAACACACGATGCTCAGACACAACTGGTTATGATGAAGCGCGTTTAATTGTCATCTTCACACCAAACCATAAATCCATGAAACTATTTTTACAGAGATTAAACTAACTTGAGTATCATTATGTAAAACCAAAGCTCTCCAGTGCACCCAGTCTGCCTAGACATAATTGGAGTGACATAGTCAATTTAGGTCTGCCAATAACATTCAGATGAAATCATTTAGTTTGAAGCAAGGACAGGATATTGTTGAGCCTCATTGTTACATTTATGAAAGCACTTATATTTGTAATTTTATGTGATTCGAGGAACTGATAGCTTTAATCTTCTTGATAAAAGTCCAAATTGACATTTCCTTGCTTCCGGTGAATGTCTCACTTTTCTTTGATCAGCTCTTTCCGCTGGAGAAAATTACTATGGATGGAAAGGTTAAAGAATATGATTTCCATGCCTTCATATCCGCTTCAGGATGGTGGAACCTTAATAGATCCAGTCACAGCAGACGTACCATTCTTTTTTGTAATTGTCAATGTACTGTTTGAGCACTTCTACTTTTTTTTACCATTTTGATCTTCTCTGTTCTTTTCATTTGCTCACACCTCCCATCTATCACTGTAGACCTCTAATACAGCCATTTTAAAGCAAGTAAAATATTTTTCTCCCAATTGGGGGGGGGTGTCGAGCCTCAGATGGGTGGCTGTGATGTGCAGTCTTGTTAGTGTCTCACCCTCAGGGAGTCTCGCACAGGTGGGAAGCCATCAACATGAATCTACGGTGACAAGCAAGCATATAGCTGCACGCCAGCTTTCAATTTACATCTGCTCCCCATCCCTCTCCAAGCTTGAGAACATAATAAGCACAAACAACTCACAGGAAACAGAGATAATTGAGGGCTATAATTGTGTTTAGAATTGCAATTACTGTTATCACAGCCTTTTGTTGCAGGCATTTAGTGTATCCAGATGTGCAAATTGGAAAAACTGCCATTGTTTGAGTGGACTGGATCAACCCTACTCCTAGCTTCCAGCTCTATCAACTTGTAATTACTGATTTTTATTGACCAACCACAGCTGGTGTGAGAAATAACAGTCAGACTCAGTCATTGGTAGCAGTGACTAATGCAGCCTTGAGGTGAAGTTGTCACTGCAGGATAATAGCACTTTTTTTTCATCCTGATACCCACTGCATGCTGTAAGACTTGTTAAGGAACCTTTATGGACTAGTCTAGCCTGGAGATGAGATGAGCCCTTAACCTGACTTTTGTTGAAAATGATGATGCAACAGTAGAAAAGGTGTGCGCGTGTGTTTTCTGTGTGTGTATATGAATGTGTGTATTTTATTCAATCATTTTTTCATTCAAAATAGGACTATTTGAAGCCAATAAACATCTTTAGTGTTTAAAGTGAGATATTTTACTATTTTATAAAAATATTCGCTCATCTTGAATTTGATGGCAGAATCGTGCCTCAAAAAATGTCAGAGTTTTTCAGAAGATGGGCAGAGGAAAGTCTCTATATGCAAGGGACAAGGCTGAAAACCATTACTGGATGCTCGTGATCTTCAGGCCATCATGAGCCTTTCTGTCATGGTAATCACGACATGGTCTCAGAAACACAACAGCTATGTCCCAATTCATAGGCCGCAGACTGGAAGTGCGAGGTTGTGAAATGGGACGGTCTAGCCTTCAGATTTGCATTACCAGCTGTCTCTGTAGAGTTTAACAAACTCAGACGTCTGCTTCTTGCGCCCTCAAATATAACAGGACACTGGAGTAAATTCTCAACCATCTCACACTTCTATTTAATCAGTTTTCTGTTTGACGTTTATTCAGCTGTGTGAAAACTAGAACTTTAATCTCAGCCAAACTGATTTACTCAGGAACAAATAAAATACTGAAAAAAGCCAAACAATAACAATTGAAAGCTATCTAAGTGACTTATATATCCTGTTTAACGTGAGTAGCGAAAGACCGCGGGGGGTTGAAAACGATGTGCCGGGAGTTCGCTGTTTTCGCCAGCTCTAGCGACTCTTGACCTCCCCGCTAGCTATCGAGCTGGTGGGTAACAGACATCTCCAAAAGTGTAAGAGCATGTGGAGATTAGAATATTATTTTACTGTTACTATTCATAACCATTATCATTACTGTTGCATTACTTATCATTTATCATTATCATTTCATCAGAGCATTTATTGAAGCTGTTGATGTTACATTAAAGTCTGTATTTCAGGTGTGAGCATAATTACATAATAATCTTTCATTGCAGGTGCAACTGTAATCATGTTATACACATTGCATTTTTGTGCTAATTAAAGCGTTGAAGCTCGGTCAGTTAATGGTCTTAATGGTCTGAAGCTTCGGTCAGCGCGATGTCTGGCCGATCAATTGGAAAATCTATCGAGCTAATGAAAGGATTGCATACATGCTTACAATACAATACACCACATATTGTCATGATTCGGCTGTGTGGCAGGCAGGAGAGGACCCAAACGCAAACTCACGGAGACAAAACGTAAACTCAAAAACACAGCTTTAATGCTGGCAAAAAGTGAAACACAAAAACAGTACTAAACTAAACTGGGAAAGCTAAACATAAAGTATACCAGGAACCACGGGGAGAATCACACACAGCATGAGGGAGACTACGACACTGACAAAGAGAAACACAGGGCTTAAATACACAGAGGGATAACGAGAGAATGAGACACAGAAGGAGAGCACAGCTGGGAGAAATCAGGACTGACGAGACAAGCAAAGCAGGACACATTCACATAAGACACGGAACTTCAAAGTAAAACAGGAAGGATCACACAGAGATGCAAACTTGACACAGTGGAGACAGCAACTAAGAAACACAGAGACATAAACCATAAGGCAGAGGACTCTAAGAACTGAGAGACACAGAGGGGAAATCAAACATGCAGACACAGACTTACACAGAACAGAGGGGACACAGAGAAACATGAAGGGCAAGGGATCGAAACTAGAAACCATAAAATAACTCACACAAGTACAATATTACAAACATCACAAGAAACTAAAAACGCTGGGTCAGGGGACCCAGGACCATGACACATATAACCTGTAAACAGAATACAGGCCTGTGTGTGTTCAGCAGCCTGCTACATTGGAGTCTGCCTGGTAACAGATGACTCAAACAGAGTCAGGAAGTATACTTCTAAAATGTCTTTGTTTGTCGAGTGAGGTCATGCACTGAGGCCAAGACACATATAGGCTGCCTGAACACACATACATAGTATAGAGACTTGTTTTGCTCAAAACTGCAAAGTTGTTTTACCTGCATACGTGACAGTTTAGTTCCACAGATAAGTGAAGTGCAGTAAGTGAAATAACAGGAAGCATCTGGCGGTGGCGGAGGAACAGAGGCAGGAACTGTTCTTTTTTAAATGTGTCCAAGCTTGGAATTACTGGAACTGATGCATGTTTCTTATCTGCTTTGACGCATGACGTCCGTCATCAACAATGTTATATGTATGACTGCTCGTTTATTGTTCTGGGGAGATTGAGGCTGATGTTTTGCAGAGCTCATCTTCACCACACGCGTGTGTAAAAAAAATCTTTTTTTTGACGCACAATGGACCTCCAGTCGTTTGTCTCTTACCTCAAATACGAAATCAGGACAAGCACTTTTGCAAATATGTGATGTCTTGATAAACCGAGCAGATATTTGAAGTTTACACACCTACATTCTCACTTGAAAACATTTTAAAAGTTTATTTTGTGACCCAGAAGGAGTAATAAGAGTAATATTAACACTAGGGCTTCGATCCACGATTCGATTCGATTCTTGGAAATTTTGCCTCAGACAGTCAGAAATATTATAATTCAGATCATGCATCAGTACATTTCCATATATGTATATATCTATAAAAAGAAAGCTGACACTTGTCAGACTTTATCAAAGGTGTGAGCATCACAGCAGATGCCTTTGTGTCAAAGTAACTGAGGATAAAACACAGAAAAACATGAAGGTGGTTTTCCTGGCCTGGGGTTTTTATACAAATATTCTGCTGTAGATCAAAAACGAAAGAAAACCATTAATCAACATATGAACATGACCTGATGCTGCTGAAGTGAAGCAGAGCAAAGCTACAGAGGTTTGATTAGAGACACAGCTGAACATTTTGCAATTTTGTATATTTTTAAAAAGTTTAAATTTGTTCAGTATTGAACGGCAGAAAAGAGGTTTTCTTTTCGGAAGTAAGTAAAAGGAAAAAAACAGCGGCCGACAGCCTGTAAACAACGGCAAACTTGTGCGTAACAAGCAAACGAATAATGCAGAAAAAAGATTTTTAGATGGGAAACTGCTCTTGAAGTACAGAGTGAGAGAGAGAGATGGAGAGCTGTGCATGAAGTGTGATTTTATCGTGCTGGAAGCAAAACAGCAAAAGTCAGAGGGAATTCATGACGATGTTTATGTAGCGCAGTTTGGATCTTCTTTTGCTGCTGGTTCAGTGAATTTTGGTTGGACAGAGATAAAACCTGCAGCTCAGAATCCAGCGCAAAAAATAAGTAAACACAAAGCGCCGAAACATCAGCGCTTTTTTCAGCTTTCAGCCCCGACTGTGTCCGTGCCGTCGGGTGAGAAAGGCGACATCTCACTGATTCTGATGCGTCGGGGGGTGCGCGCTTTGTGTTTACATCTTTGTGCAGAATCCGTGTTCCTGCTGTCATTTACTGGTTTAGCTGTTTGGTGGTTGTTGAAATTTTGTGAGGTTTAACCTGAGATTCTGGCATTTCGGGCAAAATATATTTATATTAAAAAATCGATTCAGGATTTTAATGAATCTATATCACTTTATCCAAGCTAGAATTGATTTTAATTGATAAATCGATAATCAAAACCCACCCCTAATTAACACTAAGTAGCTGCCGCAATTGTTGAAAACTGTAATTTGCTGGTCCACGCTATAAATTCTGGGATAGGTTGGGCCATGAAGGATACACCCGACCCATCCTTCAAATCGCATTTGGAGCAGCCCTTGAAATAGGACAGCCTTCGTCGCCTGGCTGCGATGTAATCGGCCTACAAATGCGGCCTCCAAAGGATGCGGCCTATGAATTGGGACATACTTAATGTGTGTGTCTGTGACTACAGTTCGCGCCCAGTACTATTTTCATAAAGGATGGCAATTCTCCAGGGCTGAAAAATTCATGCGAAAAATTGCTTGCACTTCCTTTAGTAACTACTGAAGGCTGGCTTCCAAATAGACACAACCTTCATATAGACTCCATGTTAAAACGCCACAGAGGAGAAACAGACATGTTTACACAACACACCTTATCGCATGATAAGGTGTGGCCAGGTTTCACAATGAACTCACCCGAAACTCTGGCTGATTGGGACCCACACCCAGTTTCATACCTTGGCTCAGGCGATTAGAGGATCATCAGGGGGTCCTTTTGTCCCTCTGTGGGGGGTTACTCCCACTAGGTTTATATCTGGGACTCTCCACCATTTGACCTCAGAACTGAAGAAGCTTCTCGGATGAGAGGTGAAACGTCTTCAAGCAACCTAAAGAAGTCCAGACGCTTTTCTTTGCAAGCTCCTTTGATTACACAACAAACATTTTTATGATCTCTACTGATAGTTCCCCCATTCACAACAGCTTTACTGCACATGAATATTCTTTTCTATAACTCATCCATTTTGGTTTTCTTGAGACCTAAATTTAGGTGAATGGCTGCTTTGATCGACAGGTAAGCTGATACAGAAAGGTAGCCAGTCTGTGTGCGCTTGCCCTTAGGTGTGTTAATGTGATTCTCTGAACATTGCACTGCAAAGCCAGTTCACCATACCTCGGGTATCTTTCCATTATCTGGAGTCACCTACCCTAACATTTGGCAATTATGATAAGCTGTGACGTGAAGCTGTTTATCAACTCACTAAAGTAATCCAAGGGTTTCTACTGCACATTTGCATTAAAGAGATGGCAGCGTCTGATTAATCACAATTAACTCTATGGCAAAAGAAATGAAAACTGTACAATGGTAAAAAAAAAAAAATCTGAAGAGGTTAAACATATAATACTGAGAAACAACACACAGTGTGTTTGTGAGAGGAAAAGCAGTGTACGCTATAAGTGCTTTGGTCAGTAAGACTGGAGCAGAGCTACTATATTAATAAAGTTGAGCTGTTTGAAGCCAAGAAAGAAAGCTGGCAAAATGTCGACTTTGTAAGTTAACAGACACATTAATAACTATAATTAAGACACAGGAGAATTTGATGGATTGTAGTCAAGTATTTAATTAAATTAATGTTTAAAAAGACAGTTTTAAGTTTTATTCTTCAGCTGCAGCCTTGGTGTTGTTTAACAGTCTGGTTTATGTAATAAATACAAAAACTGAATTCTGTTCAGCTTAGTCTACATGCCAGTTTTGTATAAAGGCGACATGTACATGAGAGTAGGTCTATATCAGGGGTCGGCAACCTTTCTGATGATGAGTGCCATCTAAACTTTCCACAGAAGTCAATGTGCCATATGATTGCATTAGCAATAAATTTAATAACGCTCTATATTAACAGTTACACACTATATAGAACAACTTTATAGAATTATATTGTTGGCAGATGTTTGCAGCTATCAGCAAATAGTTATCAGCTATTTTGAAACAAAGAAAAAGACTTTTTATCCATAACAGCAAATGAACTGTACAACAGAAAATGCAAATGCTAATTATGGTCTCCTCACAACAATGATAGGACAAATAAACTGGGCCAATATGGCATGTTTGTTAATACAGAGACACACATGTTAATGTGATCTCTGGTCTCCCACTCAGACACACAGGTCTCCGAGTGTCCAGCATTCAGAGGCTACCTGAGGACTCATGTGAGAGAAAATCTGCTCACACAGACATGTAGAGCCAAATACTGTCAATAAGGCCTCTGCAATGTTCTGAAGACAGTTAAACTTGTCAGGTAGTGATGTCCAGCAGGTGAAAATGCAAGCTCCATGAACACGCACAGCTGTGGGTTCCAGCTGCTTCGATGTTGCATTAACTAGCATTAACTCAGCCAGTTAATGCGAGACAAACCCAGCTGCTCATTAAAGATTTCTGGTTTGATCAGAAAAGAAAACATTGGTCCAAACACCTGAAAGTCCCAAAAAAGCATTGTGAATTCTGTCTCGAGTCTACGGATGTAGCCGTGTATTTCCGTGGTGCTGATGCTGCGCTGAGCGGACAGCTCCTGAAGCTTTTGAAGTGTCGGAATGTGGAAAGCTAACAACGTCCCTCTCACCGGTGGGCAAAGTGATTTTTAGCCAGTTACAAGCTGAATCTGGTAGTAGGGTTTGTTAGCTAAGAAACCGTCATTAAGAAGCAGCACAACTAATGCGTCTATGCGAGCTAATTTGCGATGTGCACCGCTGGCCTTATTTTTTAATGCACCTTCTCAGATTAATTCACTGCATGTCGTGCCCAGGGCTGGACTGGGACAAATAATCGGCCCGGGCATTTTGACTAGAGACCGGCCCACCAAGTATTATAGGAAAAGCCATAAAGCCTTTGAATGAAAACAAACACTGTTGTGACAGTGATGTACACTGTCTTTTTGGTATATGTATGATTTCTATACATTTTACATCAGATAAAAACTTTGGTTGTAAGATTCAGATAATTATTTATTAAAAGCCAGACAATTTAAATGAGAATAAGAAAGAAAAGTATTTCTTTGTGCCCCCCTCTCCCTGTTAATGCCCTACCTGGCCCACTGGCAAAACTTTGCTAGACCCGCCCCTGCACAGTTACCAAAGGATCCTGGTGTTATTTATCTCTCAGAAACAGTTCATAACTTCAACTCATCCATGTCACCTAAAAGGTAAACCTGTTTCTCCATCACCTGTTCAGCTCTGATGATTCAGTAAAGACATCTCCTGGTTTCATCTTCATGTTTCCCTCACCACATATTCAAGCCGATATCATAACCAGCAGTAGTGATGGTAAATTCATGTCATACAGATGTGATACACTTTGGATTCTAGCCAATCATTTTACCTTTCCAAGGATAGTAGGCGGGCCCAGGTACGTACGTTCTTTTAGAGCAGAGCTACAGATTAAAAATGCCCAAGGCGAAGCGGTCAAAAGTCTGGCTGTACTTCACAGCAAAAGATGCAAACTCAGCAGCAACAAGTGCTTTAAGCTGATACTGTGCAAAGGAGTAGTGATGGTAAATTGAGTGAGTGGCTGTATCTCAATTCAGGGTCTGCAGCCTTAAAGGCCGCATTTTAAGGCCGATTACGTCACAGCGATGCAACAAAGGCTGTCCCAATTCGAAGGCTGCTTGTCATGCAGCCCCCAAATGCGTCTTTCATTTCCCTGAATTTTAAGGATGTGGCAGTGTAGACTTCATGGCCCAACATATCCCAGAATGCATAGCGCGGCGGTGGGTGTGGATAATTTTGCCGGAAAAAAAACGGCGGATGAGGGGCGCCCGAAGAGTAAACTTTAAGTAAGTACTGAATATTATGTCACTTATTTATGTGCAAATGTTTAATAACGAAGAACATTAAAACATTACTGTTGGTAACATGTCGGCAAAGTTATGTGACATTAGTGACGTTTGTACTAACTTGGTTTTAAAGCCTTTACTTTCAAATATACGCCGTTCAGTAGCTGAGCTTAATCTTACAGAGAATGATCAAAGCTCATGTAGAAACAAACAAACAAATGAACAAAATATTTTCTCCTTCATTTCTGTCAAACACAGCTGTATGAAACGTTTCCAGCTGTTAGTATCATGGTTGCTAGGCAACCTGGGCAGCGCGACGGAGGCTAGACCGTCACATCTCACAAGCCTCGCACTTCCGGCCTTAGCGGTCTTTGAGTACGCGGCAATTGTGGACCGTTAAGGCTGCGTACTTTAAGGCTGCAGACCCTGAATTCGGACACAGCCAGTGATTCGTTCATGCTACGATTCAGCACAGCAAGGGTATGGCGTTATTTTTGTGTCACTATTCTGAGCGCACGTAAAAAGGTGCAAGTGTTGCATTTTGAGGAGAAATTTATTGTGAGCGAAGAAAAGCTAAATTTGAGTGAACAAAATTCATTACTGCGTGCAAAAAATGTATTTCAGTGTTTGCTATTATCCACACACACACACAATAGCTCAGTTTTTGCATTTGCGCGTTAGAGAACTTTTGCAAATATGTGATGTCTTGATAAATCGAGCAGATATTTGAAGTTTACACAGCACCATTCTGGCATGAAAATATCTTAAAAGTTTATTTTCTGACCCAGACAGAGTAATATTTCAAACCCTGCCACTCTGTGTTCCTCCACCAATGCCTCGTTTGAGTTTTGGACGAAATGGATTGTGGAATATTTCATTTCGTCATTTCGAGCTGATTGGAGAACAAAACAGCCAATCATATTTTTTGGCATCCAAGTCTGTGATTGGCTGGTTTTGTGGCACAAATATAAAAAGAGATGAAACCGCACGGGCAGAAATGTTGAGAGCGCAAGCAACACATTACGAGCGAGCGCAAATGCAAAAACTGAGCGAGAGGGGCTGCTATTGTGTGTGTGTGGATAATAGCAAACACTGAAATACAGTTTTTGCATGCAGTAATGAATTTTGTTCACTCAAATTGAGCTTTTCTAAAATAAATTTCTCCTCAAAATGCAACACTTGCACCTGCAATTTTTTTTTACGTGCGCTCAAAGTTTTTTTACATGCTACTGTGAACCGAGGAGCTATTGTCTTGATGTGAGCTTCTACTCAGGGTTTTTTCTTCCAGTTCAGAGCAGAAATGTTTTTGATAAGAAACTGGCTGTTGTTTTTCTCCACAATTTTAATTATAAGCTAGATATATTTCTCCTAATGAAATTAGTTTGCTAACAGCAACAGGTATGAGTCAGTTGAGCTTGTGAATCATGATTCACGAGTCAGTAAAGTGATTCTCGAGTACTGAACGATTCGTTCATGATTCGCACATCACTAACCAGCAGCTTTACAGCTGTGGCTCCAGTAAACATCAGCTGATAATAAAAAGTAATATTAAATACATTCTAACAACAGCTGATCAAGCTTAAACGTGCTGCTGTTGTTTAGCGCAACATCTGCTGGTTTCCTCTTTCTGGCGCAAAGTGAGCGATAAACAAACAAGAGAGGTGATCAGCTGATCATTGATCAGTTTCATGATTGAAGTAGCAACAGGAGGGGAGAGAATGAGGGGAGAAGAGGCAGCTGTGCAGCAAAGACGCAGAATAACTCCAGCTTTGTGTCTTTTTCCATTCTAGCTGAAGTTCGGGACAAACTGTGTTCCTTTTCAGCTCACTACGAAACGCGTAATATTTTCTCTGAATACGAGATGATTCCGTTTTTTACGGGACGGTTGGCAACTCTACTAACTAACCTTATAAATAAAATAAGATAAAACAAGTTCAACATCAGTAACGTCATACCACCCCCCAGCAGTATATAAACTCCGTCATGCTAGCTAGTACGCAGTACGAGTTATTGTAACTGACTGTAAAAACGTCAGAATAACGAAAATAAACTCCACCTAAATTTGGTTTATATCTGACCCAGACAGACTGCAGGTCATAACTTCTTACCTGAAGTTCAGTTCACCTGACACTCGGACCGGCGGCCGCCTCGGGTCTCTCGTCCTTCTGCCTCCCCTTTCCCTCATCCACCTGCTGGCCTCAATGGAAGCTCCGGCATAGCCACCACCAAACAACGGAGTTATTTTTACACACCAGCCAGCATCTGGCCAATCCACCACCTTTCATCGTTTATACCATTACAAAAAAAAAAAAAACATCGGCCCATAAAAATGACAAATCACCATCGGCCGGTATGCCCAGTCCAGCAATGGTCGTGCCAGCGGTGGCACACGTGCCCAGGTCTAGTACCCTTTGTCTAGATCCACAGCAAGCACACAGGAAGAAGAAACTCTAATACATGCACAGGCAATAGTATAATTAATTTCCCTGCAGTTTCCAATCTCCATTAATTGCGCACATTGTGTTGTTTGTTACTTGCTGTCTTATGAAAAAAAAATTGCTGCTTAGTTTAAAAAAACCAAAACCCTCATCATTTAACTTAGCAGATGTGTGTTTAGGAAGGAGGTTGTTGGGCTCCCGCTGATCAAAAAGCCAGTCATCACCACCCAGAATAACAAGCACCTAAACTGACACTTGAATTGGAAAAGGCATTTTCCATGTCCTTTACAAAACTGTCGCCAGGACACTGAAAATCTAAAAAAGATAATACTTAACACCCAAGGACCAGGCTGTAAAATTCTGTAACTGTGGCCAAAATGATCAACCTTGGGTGGTGTGAATACGAGACACATGGGAGAATTTACACATGCGGATGTCTCTCTGCCCCCATCAGAAGGCCAGAGTAAGATTAAACTGTTCTGAAAATTCTTCGGTGCAACTCAAAAACAACATTTTATGAATAAGACGTGAAGCACAACAATGTCATACTCATTTTAAAGTGGTACAGAGCAAATGTGTTTGCTCTTCAGCAAATGTGTCAATCTCAGCAAAAAAAAAAAAAACAGGACTTGAAGCTGATTACATATGCAGTGTGCTTCCAGCTTAGAGAACTTGAGAGTAGGAGCTGCTAGTAAAATATACTATGGATCACATCAAGGTTCAGTGTCCGTGTTACACGCTGAAGGAAGACAAGGTTCATCCAGGTGCACATTGAGGTTTAATCTGAAACTCTCTGTTGCTCTTGACGAAGGCGGTCGCACTTTTCTCCTCCTCCTCCTCCTCTCCCTAAGCTTCCCTGCTTAGCCTCTTGTGTCCTTGTCTAGTCTCGTGGTTTTTGTATTACTTTTCCCTGGAACATTCTCTCACAGTCTGTTCTCTAAAACCTAAAAGGGGAATTATGGATTTGATCAACTGGTCCCTGAATGCAATTGACACCCCTGTCTTAATGAGAAGTCTGGGCTCGGGTGAGCCTGAGTGTCCTGGAGGTACTTTTCCTGCCGGATACACGATGGACGGGTGGCATAACTGGAGGGTCGTGTACCTGGCGGGACTGTCGATCGAAGACGCTGAAGATACGTACCTATTCGGAACTATGGTAACAGGGTTCTTGCTGATCGGAGCTGACTTGGCCCTGGCTTATCGAAGAATTAAGAAAGCGGAACCGGCTATTCAAACCCCCACAAGGCTGCCCGCTGGGATTGGAACGATGGGACGAGGGTGAGTTCTCAAAATGAGCTCATTGAGTCAGCACGGATAAGATCTTGGAGAAGCTTACGGCTGCCGTGAATACTCAGAATAAGACCTCTGGGCCCAAATTGGATTACATCTTGGAGAAGCTCGCTGTGGTCGTGAGTTCTCAGAATCTGCTCTTTGAGCACAAGAATGACAACATCACGGAGCGTAAGTTTGATAACATCATGGAGAAGCTCACGGGAGATTAAGAGACCAGTGTCAGACTGTTAGAACAGCTTTGAAATTTATACGAGTTGTTCGCACTAAAGAAAAAACCACCATCACTTCATGCGGATACTACTTCGGCGCCTAGCTGTGATCTCAAGGCTGGAGCTGAACAAAAACACCCTGATAACAGACTGTGCTTAGACTGTTCCTCCCCTATGCAAGGCCACAGGCCAAGGTTGGCTGGAAGACTGTTTACTTAGCCTGTCAGGGCGAAGGACACTGTCTCAGCTGAACTGTGGACACACACACACATACACATACACTGATACACACTCATCCCCCTCCCTTTCCAAACGCCTTCGATGCTTGTCCCCTCCTGGGGAAGATGGAGGTCGACTGGACCAGCGCAGACATGCTGCAGGACCGGATGCGCTGTCTACACCGGCTCTCTGTTACCCTTTACCCGCCCTGTTGCTTGTCTTGTGTTTCTATGGTGTATTGATAGTCATGTGCTTTTTGTATGCGCTGAGGTGTTTTTTGTGATGTTTGTGTAATGTATGTATGGTCAGATGGGTAAGATGGCGCTGGCACGGCTGGCAGCCTTAACCCAATTTCCCTCGGGATGCATAAAGTATGCTCAATCAATCAATCAATCAATCAAAACACAGCAAAACAGCAGTTCTGCATTACTGACAGCTTCCATTACAATAACTGGCCTGCGTTACTTTTGTAAGGGATTACTTTGCCAATCACTCATTTGTCTGAGCCACCACTGCCACCTACTGGCATGCTTGACTTCAGGAGAGAGGCTTCAAGGAGGCCATTTATATGAAAAGCAAAAGACCGTCTCTGAATTAAGGAGGGGGCCTAAGGGTACATCTGTCACCATCTTACAATGCTGTGATTGCAGCCATTCCACAACACTCTGTGGATGGTACTCATGGTGATTGATCAGTGGTTGTTGATCAATGGCCATAACAATTTCCGTATTAAGGATCAAAGAACTGACCTCCCAGCCCATTGTTCCTTCAGTGGGCTGGTTTCAGTCATTGTGGAAATGTACTGTTTATAAGATTGGGGAAACCTGCAGTCAGCTGAGACTGAAGAAGTCACTTGGATGAGTGATGAAACGTTTCTCCCACAAAACGCTACGTCCAGATGAACAGAATCAACTTTTTGTGAATTCCTGATTTGAGTTTTATTGATTTCCCTCCAAGATTATCTCCTCATAAAGGCCCAAAGGGCTTCCAGTGCAGCTGCTAAAATGATGAAAAACAGAGCTCATCATTCCACTTGA
The DNA here is from genome assembly GCF_041146795.1 of Maylandia zebra. Classification (NCBI taxonomy): domain Eukaryota; kingdom Metazoa; phylum Chordata; class Actinopteri; order Cichliformes; family Cichlidae; genus Maylandia; species Maylandia zebra. The sequence goes on along the minus strand of NC_135175.1, from coordinate 3,890,518 downwards.
GCATGAGCGAGGAACTCACGATGAGGTGAATCTAATCCAAGAGTAAATACCCCCCCCCAATCACACCACATCCTCATACAGACATCCGGACCATAAGTGTAACTAGGCTAGAACAAGACATGAACATCCTTAGAGAAACAACACTATTTTTTAACTTTGGACTCCAAAGAAACTTTGGAGTGGAAATTCAGCTGAAAATTCTTGGAAACCATTCGTTCATACCTGAAGACCCAGCTCTTGTAACTGATCCTCCACATGAAATGTAGTTTAATTTGAAACTATTTGCACTCTGCATAGGTTTGAGTAACATGTTGAGGATCTACATACAGCAGCCGTGCTGTAAGTTGTCCCGAGGTGCACGATGATCTTGAAGGGTAAATTGAGCAAAATTAAATCAGGTAAAATTAAATCCTTTGGCCAGTTCCTGGAACTTTTTGGACACATCCCATATGATTTAGTTAAAGGGAGATTTATGGCCTCTTGAATCACAACAATGGTCTGTGTTAGAATTCAACCACTACTTTTCCAGTGAGGCGCTGACAGATTAAAAGCTTGTGATAAATAGCATTTTAACGTAGTTCACCTGCAGGAAGATCTACTGCCTGGTCTGTATCTTCCCTCCTCTGACATGTGGCTAGCAGTAACAGTTATTACTGATCCTAGTGTCAGTGTGCTGCAAGCAGCTGTGTTTGAATCATTTTTCTGAATATTAGTATTTTTAGGGAAGGCTGTGTCGTGATGTCACTAAAAGTACACTATGTTCTTTTGTTGGTTCTATCAGAATTCAAGAGCGAACCTGTCCGGCCTTAAACTTTGACATCTCTGTTCATTTTTCATTCAACTGGAAATGTGAAAAAAAATGTTTTCATATTGCTGTTTCATTTCTCATTTCGGTCAGTGTGTTTCCCAGTTAATTTAACTTGAGCACTGATGCTGTGTAAAATCCTGGGGTCAAGTGTAAGCTGTGAGGTACATGAACGCTGTTTACCCCCCTCTCACATGTGAAATCGAGTTTACTCAGACCTCCTGGGGCGCTTATGAACCCACAGGTCATTTCACAGGCCGCTGTCTTACATCGCTATTTGTCAGTTATGGACTGGCTTGCTTTTTCTGACACACAGAACATGAGGAGCCATCAAGCTGTGACATACTCCTGCTTAGGGGAAGGAAGGAAAAAAAAGTTTTATGTTTTTGTATTAAAAGACCATAATTTCAAAATAAATATCAAGTTATGAGAAAAAAGCAAAAAAAAAAAGTCAAATGTTTGGTTACAGCCTCAGCCATGTGTTATTTAGTTTGCTTTGGAAGAGCTGATAGTTGGTGTCTGATCCCTCTAGAGAGAGCTGGCTGTTTTTCCGGATCACAGTCATCATGCTCAGCTAACCTAATGAAATCTCACTCTGGCTTTATACATCACTTAGTGTTATTTGTCTTCTCATCTAACTCAGCAAGAAAGAGAACAAAGGGATTTTCCACTGACAGTTTAGGACGTTGTCAGTGGAGCACATCCAGGAGCCTCTGTTGCATTTATTGACCTCATCGCTCTCCTCTCGTGCCTTTTCAGCTACCACCTGTCATTAGCCATTTTAACACAGCCTTGCACACTGGTTGCACCTAACCAATAAAATACCCAGAGTGAGCAGATGTCACACGACTTGTTCTGTGTTTGTTTCACATGTTTATTTATTGCTTGTAGTGTTTTGTTTTGCTTTTTTAATAACTGCGTGTAACTGCTTTGTTGTTCTCCCACTGTACTCTCTGCTGGACTGATTAACCTGAATGTATAATGAGGTAAAGACCCTGCGGAGCCAATCAGTGACCAGACAGCGGAGCAGAAGGTAGGAACTGTTTTTAAGGCCTGCACAGGACCCCGGATAGAAGACTTCAGGTCAGGAGCTACCCTGCTTGCATGCTGCTAAAAAGCCCAGAGGACACTACTGGTTGAGAAAACAACAACAACAAAAAACCCCCACCAGTTTCTACACCTGACTGTGGTTACTGGGCAGAGGCTAGAGCCTCATCACAGCAGGAACTCTACTGTTTGCTTTGATGATTCGTAGCAGCTTGATCGGCCATTAGCACAATGTTTTAAGGCCACCCAGTCTCTTTTTTGGTTAAAGTCACTGGAATACTGGACCAGCTGCTGTGCTGAGGCTACATTGCAAAAACTACAGTTTGTGGTACTCTGCTTGTTTTCCGCACTTTTTTATTAGCATGTTTTATTGTATAGTACCTTTATCCTTCCCACAAGCATTTTATTTCATAGATTCACTCGCTGGGCCCACGTCCTCATTTGAGGTTTGACAGCGTTTTAGTAGATAAAGGTGATGCTTGGATATGAATTGAGCTGCGGTTTGGGGAAGGCCTCGAAGGGGACTGCCGGCGGCTCCCGTCCCTGGCAGATGCCCATGCACTAAACTGAAGTGAAGAAGTTAAAGAATTGAAAAGGGGAAGAAGCGTGGGGCACATAAACGAGAAGGAACAGCTTGTAGAACGTGTTTGGAGATGTGGTCCCGCTCCTGAAATTCCAATACTTTATCTCCAGTTAATTAAGTATTTATTTAAGTATTTTAACCTTAACCTTGCTACATTTTTTTAGTATTTACTATCATCTTAGTTTGAAGACTTTTTGTGATCATCTTGCTCCAGTCGTTGTTCCTTGGGCCGCTTCACATATATGTGTACAGATGTCATTGTCTCTAGAATATCACCAGGGGCTGCCACACATACAAGCCATCAATCAAACTCTCTTCTAGTAAGCCAGCCAATTTAAATGACAATGCTCGCTTTCAGGTGAGCTACTGCAGTCACTGTAGCTCCAGCTTCCAGCCCTGAAGTCTGCTACAAACTCATCTGGACCCAATGTTTATTTAAAACTGCAATCCCATCCATAATCCCTGTGACTCCTGAATGGCAAACATAATTGCATCACTGTAAGACATTATAAAATCTTTCTCTACTGCCTCTTACTGGGCTTTAAAAAAATGTAGCTCCTTAAATATTTAAAATTAAACGTTGATCAACTGTCACAGAGGCAGCTCTGATCAATATACAGTATTGGATTAGGTTCATATACATGTGGTAAGGTTTGTTATTTTAGCTGTGTAGTAAAAGGGGTTTATGTGCCTCAGTCTTTTTTATAAGGACCAAAATATAACTGTGAAACTTACTGAAGATAGGATTCAACATCAGCTGAAAAACACAGTGAAGGTATTGTGATTCACTGGCACGCATGGCCTGAGTTTTACCAAAAACAACCAGATGTATGCCACGTGAGGCGCTGTGGTGGTCCACTGGTACCTCACAGCTACAAGGCCCTGAATTCAACTCCACCATCTGAGCCTGTCTGTGTGGAGTTTGCATGTCTTCCCTGAGTCCTCCCACAGTCCAAAGACATGCAGTTAGTTACGTTAGGTTAATTATTGCTTCTAAATTGTCAGTGGTTGTCTGTCTCTAAGTTGTCCCTGTGTCAGATTAACAACCTGTCTAAGGGGCAATCATGACAGCTGGGATAGGCTCTGCCCCCGTGACCCTGAGAAGGATGAGTGGAGGAGAATGATTGGACGGTATGTGTTCATGCATCAGAGCTCCTGTTTGAAAAGCTGTGTAACCGCAACAGCAAATTTACATACATTTGTCAACTGACAACAAGATTAAATGTCAGACGATTATATTTTATGAATATGAAGCTGTCACTCTAGCTTCATATTCATCTCTGCCTGTCATTTCTCACTATTCTCAGTAAAATAACACGAATTTGCAGCTGGCTGTCAAAGGCTTAGTGTCACAATCATAATGTCTTCTTTTTCTTCTTGCATGTGTCTTAAACAAAAACCAACCCCAGCCCTACAAGCAATCATTTAGTGGATGTTGAGAAGTTAATGATACTACACATGCTATACTTGCAATACATACTGTAGGTCACCAGCATGGTTGAATTCACCCATCACATTAACACGGTTTCCTTTAACTTCCATGGAATGAAAGTGCAAGTAAAAAGATGGTGGTATCAACAGTAGAGGTGTGAGTGCGGCCCTTCCAACCAGAGCTGACTGGGAAACGGAGGATTCTCCAGAGATCACAAACACACTCCACTAACAGTGTGTCAGGAAGGACCTTTTGGGGTTTTTAATAGAGTCCACACACACACACACACTTGATGAAAGCTTTTTGGGAGAATGTTTCATCTCACTGTGCCCTTAGTGAGATGGGAAGAACAGGAGCACAAGTTTGAAGATATCTTTATGTGTGAGGTCTGTGTATGTGTGTGCACTTTAGCAAGGCAGCTGGGTTATATCACTGCTGGATTTGCAGTGTGTGTGTGGCTGTGTCCGCGTGCACCTGTCTGCCTGACGGCCACAAGCCAGCTCCTCAGCAGAGTATGAGTTTCACACACATTTCATTTCCTGCAGTCAGCATCAATTCAAACCCTCAGAGGAATTAACTCTATCTACCTGCTTGTCGGCTTCTTCTGTCGCTGCAGGCGCACCTCACTCGAACACACACTCTCGCCTCACACACCCTTACACAGTCGCACGCATTTTTCTTTGAAGGTTTTCAGTCTCCTCAGCCAGTCTGCGGGGGAGATAAGACTACACACAGGAGAAAAGAGAAGTCACAGTGATGAATGGTGTGCACAGCTGCAGCACAATGCTCTACTATTAATGTGTTATTGATTAATGTCTGTCACTGGCCCCCCACTATATGAGAACACACACACAGACACACACACACTGGCCCAGCACCATATCTTCATGCTATCATTAGCAACTGACACTAATTTGCCCCTTATGGTTGATGTTAGCACTGTGTTAAAAATAGTTCCACCTAGTATGGAGGCAGTCGTCAGTATTTTTAAGCTAAAGCTGCTGATGCAGATGAAAATATTGCTGATTTTTTTGTCTTTTTTTGTCTTTTTCACATTGTCTTGTGTAAACTTATTATATGCAGTGTCCTGAAAACTTTTTTTTGTGTAGCTTTAGCAGTCAGCTGATGTCTGTCCAGCAAACTCTGAGAATTAAACCTCAGGTTGTCTTTAAATTAGGCCCCTGCAGTATGAAAAAGTTCAAGACACCAGTGTTGTCTTCTCCTCATCACCTATCCTGAACACTTTCCCATCTACCCGGCAGCATATGACCATTCACAAACTGAGAGGATTACTGGCAGCATAGACGCTGACTATGTAAGGGAAGAGCAGCTTGTAATATTGGAAACCACTGAAGAATAAAAACAGAATGCAGGCTAAAACAACACCTTTGTTTCAACCCAAGCAGACTTGTGTACGTATATATATCCTACTTTTTTAAATTACAATGAATGTATCTACACTTTAAGACTTTTAAAATGAAAAACACTAAATTAACAGTGCTCATAGTTCAACAATAAGAAAATGACTAGATAAAATTAGCATCCATGGAAAAAAAGGCTCATCTCACATTTACCAAAAAAAATATTAATGATCCCAGAAACTATTAGGAAAATATTTTTTGATCTGACAAGATAAAAAGTTGGAATTTTTGGATGGTCTGATTTCTGTTCTGTCTCATGTATCAAACGTGACAGTCAAACATGGTGATGGAGGTGTGATGTGGATATGGACCACTTGCCATATTGGATGGTACCTTGAATTCTGCTCTCTACCAGAGATTCTTGACTTAGAACATCCATCCATCTGTTCTTGCTCCAAAGCTCAAGAGCACTTGAGCAGCAGGACAGTGAATCAAACCAGCAAGTCCACCTCTGAAACAAATGAAGGTTTTGGGATGGCCGAGTCTAAGTCCAGATGTAAAACAGCTTGAGATAATTTGGCATGACCTTTGTGCTTAAAAAGCCACAATTTAGAATTTAAACAATTCTGCAAGGAAGAATGGGCCAAGATTCCTCCACAGGGACGTGAAAGATTTATTGCCAGTTATCACATTCACCTGATTGCAGTTCTTACTGGCCAGGTTGGCAAAACCAGTTGTTAGATTTAGGGGGAAGTTATTTTTTCACAAAGGACCAAATAGGTTCGGAGAACTTTTTTCAGTTAATAAATGAAGTCATAATTTAAACACTGCATACGGTGCTTACATGGGTTATATTTGTCTAATATTAAAATTTGTGTGACGATCAGAAACTTGCAAGTTTGACACAAATACAAAAATATCACAAATCATAGACAAATACATCGTCACTCTAAACATCGTGGACAGTGGCCACATATTCACTGAGTGGTCAGTTATATTAATTAAAACCATGGATAGAGAGACTCTAGCATAAACATCCTCAATAACATAAAAAAAATGCCACATGGCCTGGCAACCGCTTAAAAGCACACAAAAAGAAGGAGATAAGCTATAGAATGACAAACTCAGCAATGAAGTGTAAAATAAAAATGTAGCTATACAAAAACTATTTACAATAGTATGATTTTATCAAGGTGACAGGTGCAGCAGAAGGTTTAGATTTCTAAGCAAATCAAAATTTCATCAGCAGTCAGGAGTATGAAACTAAAAAGGAAAAAAGAGGGGAATCATACATTGTGCTATATGTGGAGTTGAGCCAGCTGAGGATGAATAATAATCTTAAAGTGCCAGAAAAGTGTTACACTGCTCAGTGCAATGGAAAACTGTCACATGATCTAAGGCTGTTGTTTGCAGTAGACAAAAGAGCTGTAGTATTTTTTCTTCACCACACCTGATTAGTGTTGTATAATATTCAGATTTAGTTGCAAACAGAACCTGCTTGAAGCAGCACATGACTTCTTGAAATATGTCCTCAGGATCAGCAAGACCAAGTCTTTGTGCAGAGGCGTTTCAAGCGGCAGACTTTACCTTTAACTTAGCGTCATTGTGGGTGAACCAGGGAGCAGAGTGAATAAAAGAGACAGTCCAAGCTTTCCAAAGAGCAAGTGCAGAAAACTCTGTAGTCCATTGTTGTACTGAGACAGTTCATCAGGAGTAGATAAATTGTCTCTTCTAGGCAGACTGTCAACTCCACTGAAGAAGGCAGATACATCACTGTCCTTAATGTCGCAATATGCAACAGAGCAAAAATAGTTTGATGCAGATGATATTAAAGTGACATTAAAAGATAGCAGCTTATGGTCACATATTGAAAGGTCAGATTCTACACAGTTCTGAAGAAGAACACCAGAGCAACAGATAAGATCAAGAACATGTCCCTCGGAGGGAGTTGGAAAATCAATAAAAATCTTGCAGATCAAAACTATGAGGAGAAATCCCGCAGAGACAGGAAAGAGTGCAATTACAGTAAGCAGACTAAAGGTTTCCATTTGGGGAAGGCACGGTTACAATAACAGGGTATAACAACCACTGTCAAATAGACAAACAGACAATAAATTAAGTAACAGAACTAATAAAATTATTAGTTCTGTTGGAGGAGTGGCAGCCAATAGTGCCGGAAAGAGTTGTAAGGCAAAACCTAAGAGGTGCAAGCTGAGGGACCATTGAAGCCAAACATTGCTGGAAGGTGACGCTATCAGGAGCCTGCTGTTATAAATACACACTGAACAGGCCTAACATTATGACCACTGACAGGTGAAGTCAGTCACACTGATTATCCTCACAACACCTGTTAGTGGGTGAGATATAAAGAGCGCCTTCTTTGATTTTACTGGAAAAAACAGAAACAGACATTGGATTTCACATCATAGACATCACTGGTCTATGATGTCGGGCATCTAGCCTAGAGTTGGTGACAAATCTGGTCGCTGGTGGAAAATGTGTGTGCTGTGAATGGTTGCCAAGTGGTTGCTGGGAGAAATCAGCTGAAATGAAGGTGGTGCACTGAAACCCTTCCTCTTTAGTGCAGCATCATATACGTCTTTGTGACCAGTCTCACCTAGTATCAGCCAGCAACCAGTTCACTAACTGGTCAGGGGATGCACATTTTCCCTAGCAACTGGTGCTCCCCAAGCAGCCACTAAGCAGCCTCTAGCAATTGATTTAATACTCACAGGTCTTTGCCACTTGGGTCACTTCATGTGACTGAGGACAAATTTTCGAGTTGCAACAACAGAGTAGGGCAGAAAAAAATGGTGAAAGATTGTGGAAAATTAATTAATTAGTCTTTCTGTCAGAACTGAGCCATACCAAGCCTGGTTCCTTACATTATGATGCACTATAAGTATAAATAAAGCATTTGAACGCTGGTATTATTATGCATTTTGATGTTGAATTGCTGTTGCAGGTTAGGCTTAACTACATGCTTAACTAGATGATTTTTAAATAGCTCATTTCACAAATTTTAAAAGTGTCAGAAGGCAAACCATGCCCATGTGCAAAAAGCTTCTCTCTATTTCGATAATTACCAGGGTGAGGAGTTCCACCTCAGGCAATGGTAATGGTAATTAGCTGAAAAGGTTGGACATTTTGCATGTACTTACTCACAAAAGTGCAAGAGGTGATTTAAACAGTGCCTGCTTCAACCCTCTTTTAAAACGGTTGTAAAAAGCACAACGCTACAGTAAATACAATGTACAACTAAATTGGTATTTGAGACGTTTGGAAAGTGGAAATAAACAAAAATGGGAAGCAGCTGCAGGTGTGCAGCCTTAGAGCAGGAATGCCTGCAAAATGGATGGCAAGGAGAGAGGAAAAACTATGGGGGAGAGAGAAAATAAGGAGCCTGAAAGGTTTGGAGTCTGAGGACCGGATTATTTAGTAAAAGCTGTGGTTACACCTACCACACACTCCACATACACTTGTAAACACCCAAACAAATTCAGAAAATCCAGGATCCCGGTCTGGGAGCCTGTGATACAGGCAGCATCATCAACCATGTCTTGATGACATTCACGTTCATACACACTCTCTGTCCCTGCCCCCTACTGACACAAACACACTCCAGTCCCGTTTGATTTCTCCCTTCAGGAGAAGGGATAAATCAGCTAGCTGGAACCTGGCAGTGTTGGTCCGAGAGTTTTCCCTCTTGTCCTGTTCTACTTCCAGCTCACAGTCTGTTTTCATAATGGAAACACGGGCTAGAATGTAGTCTCTATCTCTGCATGCACAGTGCTGATTCTGAGAAATGAAGTGCCACCACTGAAGCGGCAAAGTCTATGAAAAATAGAATTTCTTAACACAGAACTTAAAGCACGTTCTGGGTGACCTTTCACTTAAAATACGTTGTTCTTTTGCTGTCCTGTGATTAAACTTCTACACTAGCTATGGTTTATTTAAAGGGACAACAACATTCACCATTTTATACAAAAATGTGATAAATTCATACATGTATGTATTTGTATGCATGATATAGTAACATTATCAATCATTCTGAACTAAAATACCCAATTTTGTCAGGATGCCAGAGTACCCAGAGAGAACCCATGCAGACACAAGGTCCCTGGCTGGCTTCAGACCAAACACCTTCTTGAAACAAGTACAAAGAATAATTGAATGCAAATAACATGAGAAGGAAATTTAAGAGGCACATGAAAAAGAAAAACAGTAAGGCTCACAACAAGAACCCTGTTGCAAATAATCTGTGTTAGATGCTCACTTAGCAATTACAAAGACAATGTGTTTGTATTTGTTCTGTCCTGAAGGAAAGACAAACGAGTAGTCGAATGACAAACAATGCTACAATGTGTAATATCAACTTTTTCCCAAACAAAATTATTTAAATATTTAAGGATAGTATCCCACAAAGTTTCAGCATATCCCCGTCTACACATGCAGTTCCAAAAACTCACAGGGGCACATTAATTGATGATTATGCTACGTTAGCCTGTTCACAGTTCCTGACCTTTTACAAGCCATTTTGTAGCCTGTAACTCTTTTCTTCATGCTGACATATGACATATGACATCTATGTCATATCCAGGGGCGGAGCGTGGGGGTGGCTTACTGGGCTTAAGCCCGGGTTGTTTTGTCAGAAGCCCGGGGTCTTTTGGAGTGTAATTTTTTCATATTTAGATGCCTGGCTGACAACTGTATAAAACAAAGAGTACACACAATATTCGAAGCACATAGTGCACACTGTGGGAATTTACGACTGTGTGTGAATCCCCCCTGATATTGGTATGATCCGAGCTCAGGCACTAAGCGACTGAGCGAGGGGGCGGGGCAGCTGCTGCCTGTGAGTGCGCTATTGGAGAAACGGAGCCAGCCATACTAAGGAGAGCTTAAGTTTGACCAGGTACCAAAGCAAATCATTCGTACCGTACAAATAATGTAAATATGACGGTGTATCACGAAAGATTGATATCAAACGGATCACTTGACCCATATTACGTTACTTGCTCTTCAAGTGAATCAACAAATGGCGAAATGAAAAGCCGAACAAATGCTATTTTTTAGAGTCTTAGCTTACGTGTGTTTATTTCATATTTTCAGTTCTTGCCCTCCCCGACTAAATCGGTTTCAGTTATGTACTGAAATATAAGAATGGACATTAGAGGCTTCTTTCAAAGAAAAAACTCAGGTAAATGTTATTTTATATATTATGCTTTGTATGTTGTTCAGTATATTTCTATGCAAAACAAAGCTATGTCCACACGTACCCGGGTATTTTTGAAAACACAGATTTTTCTATGCGTTTGCACCTTTCGTCCACACGTAAACGGCGTTTTTGGTCACTGAAAACGGAGATTTTTAAAAACTCCGGGCAGGGTGGATATTTTCTAAAACTCCATTTTTGCATTTACGTGTGGACGAGAAAAACGGAGAAAACGCAGCGTCAAAGATGTGCGCCTTTTTTGACGTCACACTGTGCGCCACGTTATTGTTTCGGTGAAATGAATTTCTACAATACTGTTACTGTTAATTCTGCAGTGTTTAAATGCTTACATATACACACAGTTACTGTCCCTCCACACATACGACTCGGTTCTGCTTCTATGCCCCAGCTTTGTTTACTTTTTCCCACCGAGGCTTCTAGACTTCTGATTGGCCAACATTTCTACATGGTTAGGAATATAGCGCCACCTGCTGCTTTGGCATGTTCCTAGCAGCGTTTTCCTTCATTTCTGCCTTTACGTGTGGACGGGATTATTTTTTAAAACGAAAACGGAAAATCTCCGTTTTCAAAAATACCCGTGTACGTGTGGACGTAGCCCAAGAGGGATTTCAGTACACAGCAGGATATTCACATTTGTAACCAGATATTTACATACACTTTAGGGAGAAAACATAGAACATTTTTACTGTACAACATCAGTTTAGAGTAAACTTTTGTTTTAGATAAACATTGAAATATCTTTTGAATTAGTTAAATGTCAGAATAAAGAGAGACAGAGCTTTCTGTTTTTTATCACTTTCATCAAATTTAGGGGTACATATACACTAAGTTTATTGTTAATTAATAAGAAAACTGCAGACGATTCCATTCTGAGCTGAAGAAGCTTCTGATAGGTTAGTAGAGTCCATGTGAGTAAATTGGTGGCACACCTGTGGATGTATATAAGGCAAAACACAGAGTCTGTTTCTTTGACATGGGAACATCAAGAGATGTCAACCAAAACACCAGGAACAGAACTGTCACGGTCCTGAGTCTGTGGACTCAGTGTTTTTCTGTTTGTATTAGTTATCTTTGATTTCATGATGTGTTTTGATTCTCTTGGGTTTGATTTCTGTCGCTAGTATTCCTAACTCCCTAGGTCCTTGGCATTTCTTGTATTCTCCTTCTTAGGTCGTGGTTCTGTGTTACTTCTGTTAGTATACAGTCATCTCTGTCAGTGTGTCTCTTGTTATGTCACTGTATCCCCTAGTTTAGTCCACGTCTGTTCAGTTTCCTGTTTTACTTTGAAAGTCTGTGTACTATGTCAATGTGTTGAGTTTTGCCTCCCCTTGTCTTGTCATGTCTGATGAGTCCCAACTGTGCTCTCCTCCTGTTTCACATTCCCTAATCACCTCAGTATGTATTTAAGCCCTGTGTTTTTCCCTGCCAGTTGTTGCGTCCCCCACTTTTGTTGTGTGTGTGTATCAATGGTCGTCTACCTTCAGCATCTCCTGTCTAGTTAGTTTAAGTTGTTGTTTATGTATCTTCCAAGGGTGACTCTCCAGCAAATAAAGCCGTCGTTTAAGTTAATGTTTTGTCTCCGAGTCCTGCACGTGGGTCCAGCCACTGACAGCCACACAACTCATCGTGACAGAAGGACGCAACCATAACATGGACCCAGCGGACTCAGCTCACCTCGAGAGAGAGGTGGACCTTGCTCGCATCCTCGGACTGATGACTCGCATTAGCCACGCCTCAGATTTGCAGACGTTCTCAGTCGGGCTGAATGCAATACAAACCATATTTGACAGAAATCCTCAACTGCGCCAGCTGTCTATTGCCTCGGAGTTCAGGCGTTCGCTGACCCAGGCTAAGGAGGCAGTCAAAGCCCGGGAGCTGGCCCAATTCACCCTCATCTCCTCATCCACACCGCCTCAGTCACAGCGAGCAAGCCCTCTCATGCCGCCGCAGCGGGCGGAGCATTCTATAGCCCCACTGCAGCAGCATCGGACTCCTTCCTCCCTCACGTCTGGTTCCGACCACCCCTCACCTGCCTCATGCCTGGCAGGAATGTGGTCGGAGGATGAGGGACCAGTCACTGTTGCTCCGACAACCTCCGTTTTTTTCTGTCGCTCCGGTTTCCAGGAGAAAGCGGCGTTCTCGTCGTCGCCGTCCCTCCCCGCAACCCGAGTCCAATTCCTGCTCTGGAGTGCTGGACGAGTCGCCCGTCCAGCCTCAAGTTTCGTCAGCTGGGGGTTCGGGAGAACCCAGCCAGCCTCAAGTTTCGTCAGCTGGGGGTTCGGGAGAACCCAGCCAGCCTCAAGTTTCGCCTGCTGGGGGTTCGGGAGAACCCAGCCAGCCTCAAGTTTCGCCTGCTGGGGGTTCGAGAGAACCCAGCCAGCATCCTGCCTCGTCAGCTGGAGGGCCCGAGTCGCCCGCCCAGCCTCATGCCACGTCTGCTGGAGGGCCCGAGGAGCCCGTCCAGCCTCATGCCACGTCTGCTGGAGGGCCCGAGGAGCCCGTCCAGCCTCAGGCCACGTCTGCTGGAGGGCCCAAGGAGCACATCCAGCCTCATGCCTCGTCTGCTGGAGGGTCCGAGGAGCCCACCCAGCACCACGCCTCGTTAGTTGAGGGTCCTGGAGGACCCAGCCAGCACATCCTCACATCTGCTGACGGTCCGGGGAGGTCTGTTCAGCCGTCACCTGCTGACTCATCCCCCGCGACTTCCACATCACCGCCTGCAGCATTCACATCACCGCCCGCAGCCGTCCCGCTGCCGTCAGGTTCCGCAGCCGTGTCTTCATCCACGCCTGGTCCGGCCTCCGTGCCTTCATCCACGCCTGGTCCGGCTTCAGCTCTGCCTTCGTCTTCGTCTGGTCCTGCCTCGCCTGGTCCTGCGGTTGCCACACCGCCGTCAGAGCCAGCTCGACCTGTTCCGCCTCGCCTCTGCCAGCTGTTTTCCAGGCCGCTAAGTTGGCATCATGGCCTTCGGGGACGGCTTCCGGAAGGAGTTCGTCGCCACCGCTGGCATCGCGGCCGACCTCCGGACCTGCTCAGTGGCCGCCACTGCCTTCCAAGTGGTCGGCCTCCTGATTGGTTTTGCCTGCGCTGCCGCCGTTGCCGTGTGCACGGTCGGCCCCCTGAACTTTTCGTGGACTCTTGTTGAGCTCTGGTTTTCGTTTTGTTTTTGATGTACTTTCCTGCGTTTTTGGACTCTGGTGCTCCTTGTTTTTTGTTTGGTCTCTGTCCCTCCATCCTGGACACCCTCCGCCCACCCTGGCCTGGTGCTTTGTGCTTTTTTTTGTTTGGGGCTGTCGGGAGCCAGCCCTTTGAGGGGGGGTACTGTCACGGTCCTGAGTCTGTGGACTCAGTGTTTTTCTGTTTGTATTAGTTATCTTTGATTTCATGATGTGTTTTGATTCTCTTGGGTTTGATTTCTGTCGCTAGTATTCCTAACTCCCTAGGTCCTTGGCATTTCTTGTGTTCTCCTTCTTAGGTCGTGGTTCTGTGTTACTTCTGTTAGTATACAGTCATCTCTGTCAGTGTGTCTCTTGTTATGTCACTGTATCCCCTAGTTTAGTCCACGTCTGTTCAGTTTCCTGTTTTACTTTGAAAGTCTGTGTACTATGTCAATGTGTTGAGTTTTGCCTCCCCTTGTCTTGTCATGTCTGATGAGTCCCAGCTGTGCTCTCCTCCTGTTTCACATTCCCTAATCACCTCAGTATGTATTTAAGCCCTGTGTTTTTCCCCTGCCAGTTGTTGCGTCCTCCACGTTTGTTGTGTGTGTATCCATGGTCGTCTACCTTCAGCATCTCCTGTCTAGTTAGTTTAAGTTGTTGTTTATGTATCTTCCAAGGGTGACTCTCCAGCAAATAAAGCCATCGTTTAAGTTAATGTTTTGTCTCCGAGTCCTGCACGTGGGTCCAGCCACCGACAGCCACACAACTCATCGTGACAAGAACTGTGGAGCTCCATAAGTGTGGCTCAGTTTGAATACAATTTGGTGCCATTTACAATTAAGAAATACAGATAGTTTCTGTCTTTACTCTTAAAGTTAACAAATATGTTTTTTATATTTATCAATCTAAAAAAATAAACATTTAGTCTGATTTGATGTTACAATTAAAAAAGTGTTTGTGTTTTTATCTGAAGAGTTTGTAAATATCTGGTTTCAACTGTATATTTGATGATTGTCAGCACAAAGAGAGAGAGGGAGAGAGAGGAGAATGAGGACAGAACAGAGATGAACAAGAGCAGGTGAGACACACATGTTAGTCAAATGGTCGTTTACCAAAAGTATCACCGTATCACAGGTCCTCATGTATCTCGTACCTAGTGTTTCTTTTTAGGTTTGTTATTTTTCAAATTCTATATTTATTAAGTTATGCAGGCTTGTTTACACAACAAGGCTAAATAAATATATAAACGTTTCTCAATCTAAATAGTGGACTTTGGTAGAATTAAAAAATAAGTGTAGTGCAGGTCTATGATGATTTTTAGTGCTACTATCATCTAGTTCTGATTCTGGTTCTGTCTTGGTTAAATCCTCAGTAGTCCTGATTTTGAACTGTTGTAGTCCTGTTTTAATTCTGGATCAGTTCTGGGTCTGGTTGAATTGGGGTTTAGTCCTTGTGTCTTGATACAGCCCTGACTTTGTTCTGCCTCGCCGCTTAATTAAAAAACTAGTTTACGGTGTCCTGCACATGTGATATATATTTTTCCCTATATGAAGTCATTCTTTCTTGAACAAAACTCAAAACAGAGCCTATTAATCTTTCAGTCATTTCTACCCCCCCCCAAAAAAAAAAAAAAAAATCCCACATGCATGCTACCCTTTTGGGCTAAGCCCTGGGTGTTTCAAATGTCTGGCTCCGCCTCTGGTCATATCTGATGTCACTAGTGGGCTGGGGTCTCTTGCACTCCCTGCCTCTGGCTTGTGCATTGAAAAGTAGGAAGGTCCGAGAACAGAGCCATGCTACTAAATATAAATCACCGCAGATGGCCTGACTGAACAGTTTTTGGGGGTTTTTTGTCGTAAGTCATCAACACTCTGCTGACTCAGTAACTCTAAATAACTGCAGTTCCAAACCTCCTCTGGTGTTGACAGCAGAAACACTGTGTGACAGGAGCTTCAAGCACTGGTTTCAATATCCAAACTGCTCCCATGTACTGTGCAGGAAGTATAGTACTTTTGTCCAGAGCATATCTGCTACTGTGCACGTTTTGACTTTTTATACCAGTGAGGCGGCTGTGTTATTTTGATGTGGATTATTTATTGGCCACATGGCCTTTGTATCCTTGTAAATGATGTAATGCTACATTTGCAAACTCTGCAGTAATTTGCATCATATGTGTATTCATTACCACTAATTTTATTTCATGCATTTAAAATAGCCCACAAAGCAGTTTTCAGTGGTGGTCCTAGCCTGTTTGGCGCCCTGGGCGAACACTCCCCCCCCCCCCCCACACACACACACACACACATAAAACATATTAAGGATTGTACATTAACATAAAAGGCTACCACAGCCATCATAATTCGTCAAACAATGAGAACAAGACGAATCAACAACTGACAATGACTAATTAATATTAAAATCTGTAACATAATGTATTGTTTGGAGTTTAGTTTGTTACTGTTGCTATTTTTACCATTTCTTCTTGGAGCAACTGTAACCCACATAATTTCCTGAGCGATTAATAAAGTATTCTGATTCTGATTGTTTCAGGATGACCTGCCATCATCCAATCACACATCTTCTTACCTCCATCTTTTGCTCGTTTCTCCTCCTCTTCTTTTCTCTTTTTTCTAAACTGAGGACCTGATGGCTTTGAACTTTTCTTGTCCATCTTCCATTGGTTTTAATTTTGCACTCCAGTATGAACACCCATCCCCTACAACCTACACCTTAGTTCACAGATTCACTTTGTCTAGGGTTTATTTCTGGGATTTCACACAACCCAGGATTCAAATCATGAATACATGATGGACTTGGATTTACATCATTATGAATGAAATGTGCTCTATTTGGAAGCAGGCCCCCCTCCCCATTCGACGGGTTGTGTGTGAGACTTTAAATCATCAAACTGTAAATTATAAATTTTAAATTGTTATTGATCCTTTACCCCGAGTCCTAAAGTGTATATTTATTTTCTTACTCTTCTTATATTTGTTGTTTGTTTACTTTCACTGCTGTAACTGGAGCCTCGTCGTCTCGTCTCTCTATATGCTGGACTGTCTGTAGCGGAGATGACAATAAAGTTTACTTTGACTTCAGCAGCGAGCAGGCGCACCGAGGGCTCTCGCGCTCACTTTTCGTGTACAGAATTTTGAAAAAACATCGGTGCAAATTATAAGTCTGTATCATGATGTCTGGTGTTTTCGTGTTTGTTGGTTTGTTTTTATTTTGTTTTATTTTGCGACTTGGTTATTAGATGCTGCTCCATCCGGTCAGAGAATCCCCCGCAGCCCCACCCTCTCCTCCCTGTACCGCAAGCAGCAGGCGCACCTCGCAAACGGAGGGCGCCCTTGCTCCCAGCAAATGGCCGATAGAAAACCGATCGGTGCCTATGCCATTCCCGATATGCGCTGGAATGACGTATGAGCAATTTTTATTTTTATTTTTACTTTTTTTGCCGATGCCCGTGATGCCGCCCCCCACCACGATGCCGCCCCGGGCAACCACCCGTGTCGCCTGTATCAAAAACCGCTACTGGCAGTTTTCATGAATGTGGTTTCGTCTTGCTTGGACTTGCCATACTCCCCAAAGTAATACTGAAACTACAACACTGGACCAGTCAATCAAAAGCTCCCTTTGTGCTTTTATTTATTTAGTTCATGCATATTGTGTTGTGTATACCTGAAGCACACTTTACTCCCAAACTCATACTTATTGGTTTATGCAGTTGGTTGAATACTGAACAAAAGCACACATTTAGAGCATTACAAAAAATTATTAAAATGAAAAAATCTAATTATAGAAATGAAATTATAGTTGGTGATATCTGTACATACTTGTATACATTAATTTAACAAGATTCCCATTAATACATATATTTTAAAATTTGAGTTTGTCTTGTGTGCATCTTCATCAAGTAACTGTTATCCATCCAACAGGATGGACTCAAACCCTTAATACTGCACTCACAACAAACTCATCTTTCAGTACCATTTCAAGTGAATGAATACTCGCAGGGTCAAATGTGTTCAGAAAAAGAAGAGGTTCTCTATTTATCCCAATAGTTGGAAAATGACTGTGTCAGGTCAGCCAGAAATATTTAAAAACATGAGTCAATGAATGAAAACCTAAATGAGGTGGTAAAGATGTCCTGTATTGGTCTTTGTGGCAGCAGAGCTGAGTGTTCAGCTGCATGTCCAGGAGGTTTTCTCTGTGTCTGCTGATGGAGGAATCCAAAGAGCGTTTTGATCCAAACTGGATTATAACAGCAACACCAAAGACAACTTCCCTTGGAAAGTAATATGGACACATTCTAACGTTGCACAACATGTCCAGAGTAACACAACTTTTCACTCCCAACTTGGGCAACCCCTCCATATTTCTTCTTGCTGCTCAGATTCATCTCCTTGTCTGCCTGAAAAGTCCTGAAGCCAGGCACAGTCACACTGTGACTGAGCCATGTCCCACTGAAACATGCTTTTTGTCAGTGTTAAATCATTGCACAGTTTGCAGTAAATCGCCAAATGCCAACATTTATAGGATAGGTTGAGTTATTCATTTGAATACTCTCCTCCCTAAATACAAAGGTAAACTCTTACCAGCACATATGCAACAAGGCCAACTGCAGAAATAACTTATTTCAGTTTCATTAGTAGCATTTCACTGCACCTCTTACTTAATGCCATACGGCGGTCTCCTTTTATTCTAATGATTAACAATAGCAGCCATGAATCAATTTATGTACAACAGAGTATTAATTTCATCTGTTATCATCGCACATCGCTTGCTTTTCAAGTTAAATAGTGGAGACAGGTCATGCAATATTTCCCCTCTTTCCTGACAATCAATCTAGTAGTTGTTGAGGAATTAATGTTTGGCTGATTAAATGTACATTAGTTGCTGCATTTTGACTGGAAAACAAAACAATGCATTAACAGATCTTGTGAGTCCCATCCAAGTGCAATGTCCCTCTAACGGGTTCTTAAGTGGTCAAAGCTGCCAGGATTATGATACAATTAATTTTTACTGCCGTGCATTCTTATAAAAATAACAAACAAACATCTTCCTTCCCTCGGGATACAAGAAAGGCAAGACATCAAAGGCGCGTGATGTACTGAAGGTGAGCATGTTCCTTGCATTAAATAATACAGCTATAAAGATCAAAATTTAATGATCTCCAAGTCATTAGGCATCATTTGTGATTTAAAGCACTTATTTTTATTCTTCTAGGAAGAAAAACAGCCTAATTTCAGAATGGAGATCATGCACAGACTGCCTGAAAGAAAAGTTGTTGTTTTTTACTTTGTCTTGTCTCAGAGAATTTAAGATGTGAACTATTTTAATGTCATTCAAAAAATTTTCAGTGTTGATGAGATGCTTCACTTTAAATCAGTGCTCACTCATCTAATGTAACGGCGCCACCTCCTTTGTATTTACTCTGCTCCATGTATACAGGCAAATTTAACAAGTCTATGAAACTCATCATCAAGCTTCTTACTTTAATTGTTTGAGCCTTTTTGTAATGCTGCAACCCGACTGGCAGGGTCGAGCCTGCACTCGTGCACTTACTCTAGGCCTTGTAAACCATGTCTGCAAATACATTTCAAATGAATGGCATATAAAGATAATAGCATTCTCATACTTCAATATTTTGTCCCAAATGCATGTTGCATGCAGCATTCTCAATTAGCTAGAGGAACACTGTGGTGTCAGTCTTTTTGGTTCACCTTAACATAAAGTAGCTAGTAAAAACAAGGGGGCATCCTACATCAGTGGGCATTCTGCATCGATAGTGATTCATTAGCAGGAAATCTAATCTTCGGTTAGATTTGACCCTGTTTCTTGAAAGACAATATCAGGTGGAATAACCATAGATGTAGGCCTAAAGTTGCAGTTGGGACTGGTGCAGAGTACTGGGAAATTCCCAGGTACTAATTAGAGGTATGAGAGCATGTAAGCAAGGTAAAATAAACACAAACAAGTAAAAAGGTTAACATACTGGTAAACAGTCTCTGACAGGTGTCGGGCAGGTGTCTGGCTGTTCTTGGGTGCTTGGGGAACTGTAGTCCTGTCTTTGCCTCATGCTTGGATGGCCTTGATGGAGTTGACTGCCCATTGACTCTAACCCATTGGCTGAGGGGGCTCCGTCTGGGGGATCCCTCGTCCTTCTGCTGTGGTGGACACATGGTTGTTGTTGGGACATGTGGCCTTGGGTGTTCAGTACTCTTGGAGGCCTGCAGACAACCCAGGTCTCCTGGGCCTTTTTCTGTCTGCCTCTGGCTCATGGGGGATAATGTTGTAGCTTCTCAGAATCATTATGAAGTATTGTGAGATTACTATACTGTCTCATGCCACGTTATACCTCTAATTAAAGATTGTGAAATCATTATGTAGTTTTAGGTTGCATTATTCTCCTGACTTAGAAGAAGGTGATAACTATTACATTTATTAAACTCATTTGTATTACATTAGACTGCTGATTTATTGTGAATGAATTACATTGTTTTATGATGCATTATACTGCTGAGATATAAGAAATACTGTTTTCAGAGAGTCATCGGCTTATTTGTCTGATTAGAAATGAACAGAACATACTGCACAGGAAGCCAAGGTCATAACTTAGGCTCACTGAGAGAGAAAGAATGTGAATGTTTAGGTTTTATGAATTTGGAGGGGGGCTGACGCTATAAGAATGTGAGGAACGGTCAGACACTTCGAGATCTGGCGGACACCCTCCTGTCCACATCTCCCATCTAGACGTTAATGCTCAAAGTGTTGTATGGAATAATGAGAATTGTATGGAATAAAGAGATTGTTGATTGAGCGTTTATACACCGAGTGTTGTTCTTCCTTCAGCCCAAAGATCAAAAAATTGGGATATTTAACAGTATGTTTCATGACAAACACACAGCTCTTGCCTGTCAGCTCTGGCACTGTTACACAATACATATATTAATGTGAATGATGAAAAAATAATACAATAACATAAAAAGAAATTGTCAACCAAGGGGAACCTATAGAGAGTTTATAGAGCTCGTCTTGGCAAAGCAAATGTGCTGGGACACAACAGGACATTCAGATCATGATTCTGCTTGCTGAAGCTGCCAGGCAGGAAAGGTTACAAATAATTAAAGAATTAAGCACTTTTTAAACAGAAACTCCTTTTCACAACATCTGTAACATTTTTCAAGGGAAGAAAACACAAGTTGTAGAAATTCTTCTTTACCTAGCTTTTTCACTATGTTTTTACAGCACTTGCATTTACTTGCATATGTTAACTCTCCACCTGTTTTAGGTCCTGGTTAGAGTAGCCTTAAGCTGAAGAACAGAACTTGGACTACTACTGCCGTCCAAGATGACAGAGGTGGTGTCCGTCTAATGATGTGACAAGACTGCCACGATAGCAATTTGGCTAGTGAGCCTGCCAGTAGGGAAAACATAAGAAGGACAGTTGGCTAATAAACTGGCAGTATTTGTTAAAATCCTAAAATATGGAAACTCTGAGTCACGAATACCATATCTACACTGTTAAAAAAAAACATCTTATAAAAACGGTAATATTCCAGCAGCTGGGGCGCCAAAATACTACCGTAAAATAACAGAAAATAACTTTCTCAGGAAAATACAGTTATTTTCAGTAATGAAAATAGAGTTTGTTGCGCTAATTTTACATGGGATTCTGCCTTTCTGCGTTTAGACATTAAATTAGGAACATTTTAATGTGATCAAACAATAAAATTACCTATAAACAAGGTCAATGACATCCAATGGCATGTCACATTGTTTTCATGGCCACACCCTCACCCCAGGTGCAGAGGCCTATTTCTGTTCAGGAATGTTGGGAATACTTTGAGATTTATATTAATTGCAATTCCTACCTCTACATTTATTTTTTTAAAATATATAATTAGCACAGCGTGGCCGTGCAATGTTTTTTTTTTTTTTTTGTTATTCCTATTAATTATATTTTCACTGAATTATTGAATCAGACCTGGATGACATGAAATTTTCAGCAAAATTATAATTCAAATACTCCTTTAACTATTGATTATTCTCATTAATTTTTGATTATTTTATATATTTTTCCATACTATTACATTTGAATTTAACAGATCATTCTCTCACATAACAGACAAATATTTGTGAAATTATGATACATTTCTGAATGTATTTTTACAATCTAAATATGCATATGTACAAAAACATATATTTAAAAACAAGTAAATTGTGTTTTACTATATTTACAGTGATGTTATGTTGTTTTACCTTTGACATGTAAAATCACAGTCTATTTATGTAAATTTAATGATATTCTAGAAAGACAGTACAAAACTGTAAGATACTTTGACATTACTATTTTTTGGAACAGTGTATGAAAACAATCCAGCTGACAATGACTTGGTAACACACTACTTGTTTAAAAGCACTTATCTTGCATTTTTCTCAAAGTTCAATGCACACATTTTCTCCACACATACACATTGTGAAATACCATCTCCTTGTGTCCCATCTGAAGGTATGTTGGTTTGTCAGATGTATTCAAAGAGGGTGAAGGCTGTTTGATAATGGTGTGCCTGAGAACAGTGTGAAACAAATGAAATGAAAACAGTGAAAGGCACACAGTTCATTTCCCTGTGTTTATTCACAGTAGGCCAAGTTATACATTCAACATATTGAGACACCTGCTGAGTCAGTGCTGGAGGGTGGGGGTCATAAATTATGGAGTGAGACCTTGAAATACACTGTTATGCATTTGCAACACAACACCTAATGGCAGAATATGAAACAGGGGGCGTGCATACTGATGATGCAAATAATACTGCAAGTCAGTGACATGTACAATAAGCTGATGACGATGATTTACTTTCTTGATATACCATGACTCTAAAGTGCCAAAGTGCAAGAATAACTTTTTCAAAAAAGAATGTGCTTATTTCCTGGCATGCAAACAAGATGACTATGAGAGCACCTGTTTCATTTGCTTCAGTCAAATGCATCCCTTCTATAAGATATCATGCAACCGGAACAAAGAGCACCCTACTTTGGGGACATTTCACATTTTCTGTCAATTTGTCATTTCCCTTCAAAAGTGCATAGTTTAAAAACATGCTGTCATACTACACAAAATGACTTAAAGGGAACCCTTTATGCAAAGTTCCAGCTGCTTATTTTTGTTGTAAAAGTCCTAAACTCTCAGCCACAGGATGCCTTTATGACATGTGTGTTTTTTGCCGCCTGGCTGATTTGTTTCTTTGTAACTAATTTTTCACTTTGCTGTCTTTTGCTGGTTAGGCTTGGGTACTAAAAGCCTCCTGTTGCATTAGGAAAAGATCATAGCATAGTTTAAAATATTGGCCCTCACAACTGTAGCCGTACATGTTTTATTTTGATAAGTTGCCTCATTACGTATCCTGATGTATCACATACTGATGAGACACACCAGTTGCTTTGCGTGTAACTGAGACTCACCAGCATTTATACCAGGAATGACAGCAGCGTGGGTACACGCATATAAGCGTGGCAAGAGCTGGCATGTTTGAAAAATGTAACCAATGTAGATGTATCTGTTCCAAACCTGCAGTCTTTGGTCAGCGCCTTCTGAAAGAACTCTACGAGAAAATGACCACTGACTTCTTGCTTACTTCTGTTGAGTTTATGGTCACAATGGCTAGCTTGGTAAATGTCTTATTTAATACAAAGTTATATTAATTTTTTGAATTATGATCCCCAATGAGTTCCAGGGGTCATAAAGGGATAAAGCATTAAAGGGTTTCCTTTAGGATACTCCTACGTTGTGACTGACAGTTTGAACTGTACCTATTTGCATAATCTGAACACTAACATCTGATGTATTAGTGTATAAACTTAAACACATTGTTATCTATATTCTGCATGCATTGTAATGTCAAATTGGGTTTGGATTTCAGTATGCAAAGTGGTAAGGCAGGCTGGCAGGCTTGAGAGCAAAAATTGTTTCTCTCAGGTCAAGGAGAGCAACCATATAAATGGACATTATATGTGAATGCTCCCGGCTATAAAAGTTTGTTAATTGGTTCACTTTCTCTTATCTTCTCAGCGTGTAGTCACTACAACCTGTTCTTTTTTACATTTGGTACCATTCTAAATTCCCATTTTCCCCTCACCTTTCTCACATGTCCAATCTATCGCTACTGCTTCAGTCACTGACTTTGCTAATTTCCCCAATCTATTGTTTTACTGTGTTTTGTTTAGTTTAGATAACAAATTTCTGCTGTATCGCTTGCACAGCCTCCCTTTTGTCTCGCTTAATGAACTGCTCTGTGTGTTTGCTTTAATTCTGACGGCAAATATGCATTTCTGTGTGTCGAAGAGGCTCATTATAGCTGAGCATGCTGACAGACACAATTTTCCTCCTTGCCAGACAATGATAATACTGTGTCTTACAGACATTGCCAAAACCTAGTTTTTATCTCTGCCAAAGGGAGGCTTCTAGTGAGTTTTGTTTTCTTTTTTTCTCTCTGTACGTCACAGAAAAGTCAACATATATATATAACTCACTTGGGTGAAAAGCATAGAAAGGTCAGTGCCATGGTGAAGTAATGACTTTCCCTTTATTTAAACTGCCAGCATATAATGATTAAGGATTTCTGATAGGTTTCCATTGCTTTTCAGGCAGTCAGTCAATCACTCAGTCAATCAATTAATCAGTATCGCTGCAGGCATACACACGAGTATCTGTGCCAAGTGGGACTGAATATGGAAGTTTCAAGGTCAAAAACGGTTACGCCTCCTAGGGTGATTGAAAACGACCAAGCTAAGATCCTGTGGGACTTTCAGTTACAGATGGACAAACTCGTGATGAGTAACCAACTGGACATAGTAGTGGTGGACACACAGAGGAAGACAGCCATAGAGACAGATGTGGCTATACCAAGTGATAGCAACAACAGGATGAGGGATCTTGAGAAGCTTGAGAAATACCAAGGACTGAAAGAGGAATGAGAGAAGATAATGAGAGTAAGGCAAAAGTTGTCCCCATGGTAATCTGAGTACTTGGCGCAATGACCCCACACTTCATGAGTTGCTCCAGCAGATCCCAGCAACGACATCTGAGATATCTGTCTGGAAGAGTGCAATCTAGGAACAGCAACGCAAGACCCTCAAGCTCCTGAGCTTGAAGGATATAAGGATACCATATATCCTTGTATATAGCAATAATTTTGCTGTCCCTAGGATTGCACTTTTCTAGACAGAGCTCTCATTCCTGGGAACTGGAATGATTCCTACTGGAGCTTCTCACCCAGTTTTATGCTATCACATGTTATAGTTATATCTGTCACTACCACCTTCTTCCTCTGCTTGTCCACCACTACTATGTCTGGTTGGTTTGTCCAGTTTGTCCATCTGTATCCCACAGAAGCTCAGCATGGTCATTCTTAACCACTGTAGGGTGCGTATCCAATTTTGATCTATGTGCAGGATTGTCTCTGGGCTCTTGCCAAATGCAGGCTCTGCAAAGTGGTAGGCCCCAGCCTCTATTGATCTGCTCAGAGTAGACCCCAGCTTCTATTGTGCTGTAAAGATTACCCATCTCTGGTTGGTAGTCTTTTTTCAATATCAGCCATTTCTATCCCGTCTTCTATTTGGCTGCTGTGCAGAGGCCTATCCTTCTATGATTGTTCCTCTTCTTGCTCCTCTTCTTTTTTGTGTTACTGCTGCCTGGGGTATTCACTAAGCACATGATCAGTTATGATCTTCTTTCTGATGCACTCATGGATCTTTGTTGTTTAATGGTGATGGATAGTGGTGTTGATACTCACTAGTTGCCAGCTTCTCTCCTCTTCTTAGCGTATAGTCTCAAGGTGCTGGTAGCTGGGATAGGCTCCAGCTCCCCTGCAACCCTCATAAGGAGAAGCAGAAAACAATGGCTGGATGGGATCCATGTGTGAAACACTGAGTCATAGAATTTTTTTAAGTCAATTCAATTCCTATCAGGGCCTCACTCATGTATTGAACCATGTGCCTGTTTATCTTATCTGCTATGATGCCTGACAGGAGCTTCCATGAGGTGCTAAGGCAGGTTATTGGTAGAATGATATCAATTGCTTCAGGGGACCGTTGGGGATCAGGACCATCCAGCCTTTATTTAGCCATTATAGGTGCGTCTTATCCATTAGCAGATGAGTACAGTTAGCTTCTTTGGAGAGCTGGTGTGAATCATCTCATTGGTTCAAATCCCAACTTGGGCATGTATCTAACAAAGGTTACCAGGGTAGGCCTTAAATGCTACTTACATAGCTTACATCAGAATATGATAAAAAAAATAATAATACATATATATATAGCTAAAGCCATACCAGATTGGATGTTACCTGGATTACCAAGTTCCACATCAGTACATACAGGACCTACATATGAGAAGTGGTTACTGGAACAAAGAGGCATAAATGGACAAAAGATGAGAATTTGTAACCCCAGAGAATAGCGTTACATGAAGAGGATGTGGGGCCTATGTCTATGGACATGTCTTCTGAAAGAAAAATAACACTGATTCCAAAGGAAGGGAAAACACTGCAGGCTGGATGAAAAAAGAGTAAGGCAAAGCCGAAGAGAAAGAAAGCCAAATGCAGAAAGAGGAGGAAGGCATACAAGGAAACGTCGGTGAAAAAATCTACCAAAAGAAGAGGCTGCAGTAACTGCTACAGCGAAGAGGAAAACATATTTGAGAGAGGTGGGAATCAGAGATGTGATGAATAAAGAAGTGTACTGTAGCATAATAGAATCACAACCTTGGCAAGAACCTTTATCTTGTATCGAAATTCATGAACACCAGGAGGGAGCCTGTGAAATTATCACAGCGGCAGATAATTTACAGGATTTCTCCACTGATTTGACAAGAAGTGAGGCTCATGTAATCAACACAGGCTTCAAAAGTTTAATTTTACACAAAAAATATCAAGTTCTGCTCTCTTGTCAGACAAAGAATCCATGGAAAAAACCCCACAAAGAGACAATAATCATCTTTTACTGTGCATGAGTTGTCTTGAGAGTACAGAAGAAAGGAGAAAGAAAATTTGTAAAAAAGCAGAGATAAATTCAAAGGCAGCAGCAGGTAGAGGTGTGGAGGAAAGAGGGATATAAATAAGGTGAAAAGAAAGTGAGAGAGGAGAACAGAGCGGATTGATTGTTGCCCTGCAGCTCAGGAAGCAATCATGAAGCAGCAGCGTTCATGACCTCCTGCAGAAGGCTTTATTACTCTGCTTTATCTGCTGTTGAGAGGAAGCTTCCATGCTGCTGCTGAAGCAGCTCTTGACTGCAGTCTGCTGACGTGCCTGATGATCATGAACAGGATAGTTCTGGACAATTAAATGTCACCTTACCTTCTTACCATTCCCTAGTTCACCAACGACCTGTCTAGGGTTAGATTGTGTTTCAGAAACCGTTTTTCCGTTAGGAGCTTTTCCATTTTAGGGTTTCCAGGAGTGGATACATACCGCACCGCTAACACTAACCCAAATCCTGATATGCTCACTTCACTCCTGCATTATAGCCACCACAATGTTTTTTAAAGGCTAACAGATTCAAACTCGCTCTGTTAAATAGGCACACAAAAACAGATACAAATTTATGTCATCCAGCAAAACACTGTCAAAACTCTTTTTGCCTCCTATTAATGTAAGAAAGCCTTACAAGAACACAGCCTTGAACATATGCCTTAGTTTACACTGCATGCATACAATACTTTATTTGACATTAGAAAATATTTTCTTTATAAAAAAGATTTAATTTTTAGATTCAATTTTCTTTATACAGAGCCAAATCACAACAATAGTCACTTCAAGGCGCTTTATATTGTATGGTAGACCCTACAATAATACAGACAGAGAAAATCCCAACAATCATATGACCCCTATGAGCAAGCACTTTGGCGACAGTGGGAAGGAAAAACTCCCTTTTAACAGGAAGAAACCTCCAGCAGAACCAGGCTCAGGGAGGGGCGGGGCCATCTGGGGTTGGGGAGTTACTCATGCCAACAACCTAAACTGGAGCTTAATGTAGGTGCTCCATCACAACTATGCCCCTGATCACAATGTAAAACAGCAGCATTAATACAGCTGTAAACACCATTTATTTAAATCCATCTGCACCAGTCTCTTAACCACACTAATGCACACTTTAACTTTGTATCTGCTTCCTGGAAAGTTAATCAGTGTTTTTGGGGTGTTTGTTGACCACTCAAGTTTAGGCATACACACACTTTGTTAAAAACCAATTCTTACCTCCTAAGACCTAATTTAGTCTACAGTGGGGAATTTTTGCAGCACCTACAGTGTAATCTGGCATTTGTTTTTTTCCACTTCTTTGTGCATTCCCTCCTGGATAATTTCATTCTATGGATACTTTTCATTTGGGAGTCCTTGTATTGACACTGTAACGTGACACTTATTCTCTCACTGATGAATTGAAAAAACTGCAGCCAAAAAGTAGTAGGAGAGAGAATCAAACGAACCAATCACTGTGTGTACTGGAACATGTAGTTACATTTCTAGGGAAGTGCAGGTTACACCGTTGTGTCTCAGAGGGGTTTGTGCTCACGACTTAGCTTCGGGATAGATTTCTCACAGAAGCGTAAATGTCCAGTAACAATGGTGGCAACATTTAGATACTTCTGCTTTTGTTATAAAAACACAGCAGTGAAAACTCACGTGGCCGCAGTAGGTTGTTTTCATTAAACAAAATGTTTTGGGTCATCAAAAATCTTCTTGTGATACAGTTTTTATTTTTATTTTAGTCAAACAGTAATTTAAAATATTGTAGACAAAACATTGTCTGTGTACCTCATCATAATTTTTAAAAATTGCTGGAGACATTTGTTGTGTATGAAGGTGATGTTGGCTGTAATTTAAAATTAGAAATCCATTAACTATGGTCTATGTTTGACTTGATGAAAGCAGAGTATTTTGATTAATTTAACTTAAGGTAAAATTAACAATACTTCAAAGGTTATATGCTTTGACCTCAAGCTCAACTCGTTAAGATATTCTGATGGGGCTCTGATGTCTGATGCTCTAAATTCTGCATAGCATATTTTGGAGGACATGCCATCCTGCCTCATTTCTGGCTTGGATCTAAGATATGAAAGCAGTTAAATGTAAAGATGAATATCAGCACAGATTGTTATTTTTCAACATCTTCCAGCCAAATATCAGAATCTGTTTCAACTTTAAAAAGTCCGTTATCAGTAAAAGCCTATTAGAACCTCACAGCTGGAGAGAGATTCTAATTGAGAGTCTCTTTACTTGCTCAGTCCTGGGGAGAAAAACACTCTTTGTTTTGAAGAGAGGTGACAGTAGGGGGAAGTAAGAGAAAGTGAGTAAAAGTGATGATTAATCAAAGCCAACATGTGTCCTTTGATGTCACAGTGTGGCGTTATAATCATTTTCAATGATCTGAAGCTAATGAATGACACTCCTGCACTTGTTTCAGAAGTGACAGTTAATAGCAGCTGAGTCTCTTGGCAGCAGTTAGAAAATAGTCCAGGACATTCCTTTCTCTCTCTTCCATGTCACACTATCTTTTTGTTTCCTTTTTGCTTCCCTCCTCTTTCATTTTGTCCCATTTTCCCTTCCCTCTTGCCTCTTTCTCTTTGGGAACATGATAGGTTACTTTGACACTTCAAGGTGCCAACTTAAAAAGCTGCTACGGTTTATAATTTTATAATGAAAGTATATCAAATGACCAGTGTAAAAGACTTTGCTGATAGGAACAAGCTCACAGAGACTTACAAAACAACTCCTCTAGTCTGATAAAATGCTTTAGTATCACGCTTTTGATAAGACAGTCAAATATTCCTACACTTACTGTTTGGGACAAGATCAGTTAAATTAATTATCCATAGTAAAAGTCAACTGTTGATTTATTTTAGGTTGCATCATGTCAAACAAACAGCCAAGTGCCAACATTTGTTCTGAACTACAACAAAGCAGGCCAGCCCTCACATGAGCTGACCAAGCATCAGAATTGGGATACTGGAGGTGAACATCAATCACGTCAGGATCGATCCTCAGCTTGAGGCGTCACAACGGGACTTAACTAACCAGTGGATGAAGTTGCAACGGCTGAGACTATGTAAACTGAAAAGCTGGAAAGTAAGACAGATGACAGTTGCACAGTTGTGCAGAACTGTGATATATGTTCTGTGGTACCAGTAGACTTACAAATGCAACACTGTTTAAACAAGCAGTAGACAAGTTAAACTTCCTTTACTCTATTTATTTACTTGCAGCAACCTTAGCTCTGACATCCAGCAGCAACAACTTCTCAGAGAATTGTAATCGGACACTAAAATCACAATCATGGGGTCTCACATAAGGAAGATAGTGTGACCTATACTGTAAATATTTTCAGCTGTTGGGAAATTATCTATTGAAACACCCCCCATATATGTGCTTTGTATGTGGTTCTCCAAAGGTTGATTTTGTTCATCTGGACGTAGCGTTTTGTGGGAGAAACGTTTCGTCACTCATCCAGGTGACTTCTTCAGTCTCAGCTGACTGCAGCTCCCCCCCCGCCCCGACACAAACAGAGTAACATAGTGTACGCTGTTAAGTGCCAGGAGGATTGCCAGGATTTATACATCGGGGAAACCAAACAGTCTCTGGCAAATGAGATGGAGTCTATTTACACCTACAGGCCAGTGGACACTCTTTCAAGGATGAGGATGTAACATCCTGGACAGGGAGGAACGCTGGTTTGAGGG
Source organism: Maylandia zebra (assembly GCF_041146795.1). Taxonomy (NCBI): domain Eukaryota; kingdom Metazoa; phylum Chordata; class Actinopteri; order Cichliformes; family Cichlidae; genus Maylandia; species Maylandia zebra. Next base: position 3,860,158 of record NC_135175.1, on the reverse strand, counting down.
CGGAGTCAAGGAGGCCATTTACGTGAAAAGGGAAAGACCATCTCTGAATGGAGGAGGGGGCCTAAGGGTACATCTGTCACCATCTTACAATGCTGTGATTGCAGCCATTCCCAAACTCTCTGTGAATGGTACTCATGGCCATTGATCAGTGGGCTTTGATCAGTGGTTGTTGATCAATGGTCATGAGAATTTGCATAATTATGATTAAGGAACTGACCTCCCAGCCCATTGTTCCTCATTATGCAAATGTACTGTTTATAAGATTTGGGGAAACCTGCAGTCAGCTGAGACTGAAGAAGTTACTTGGATGAGTGACGAAACGTTTCTCCCACAAAACGCTACGTCCAGATGAACAGAATCAACTTTTGGAGATTTATTTTCCTGGATGATTGAGAATGCATCAAGACGTTTGTATGTGGTTGAAATTAAAAACATTTATTGGTAAGCTTAACAATCAGGAAAAAGTAGCCACAACACTGTTATGTCTTAATTTTACACAAAGAAATGGTCAGAAATATCAAAAAGAGTAAAAAAAAAACACGAGGGTCAATGAGCAGTATCGATATCCATCAATCGATAAATCCAATGATACCAATGGTAACCTGCAAGGAAAGGCTACTACTCACACTTGACAAATTGACATTGTGCAGAGTCTTCATGTTTGTAGATGAACCAATTAGTCTGTTTTTTTCTCCCATATTAAAATTTAATTCATCCTGAGGAACAAGAGTAAAACCACACTTCTTAAATAATAACTTGGTGGCATTAAAAAATATTAATCCTATGCATTTTATAGTTTCCAACATAGTTTCTGTCAAGGATGATGACATTGCTATGTAATTGCTGGCTGCCAACTGTGTGGTTTCTTACCTCTAAAGTGTTAAGAAACTACAGCAGTCAGAAGATCTGTAAACAAGCCAAAAGAAGCAGAGCTATTTGATATTCTGAGGCATGTCTCCATAAGTATCAAGTCTCGAGAAAGCAGGTCTTAGGTCGAGCACTAATCCTCAATGGAAGTCCAGGGGAGGTTAGAAGAGTTCACCGAAGAGTCCACTTTGCACAGCACTTGGACACTCTTGGCGTTATTAATATTTTTTTTATTTACAAACCCATAATCTCACATTATTCTGGCCTTGATAGAATCCGGGCCAGAATCATTTGTTTGTCTGTGCTGAGCCCTGGCTGTAAAAAGCTCCACCCACCCACATACTGCACAAACTTGTTTTGAGAGGGGCAGCCAATCAGATGAGCATTCACTTAATTAGAAGGGAGATAAAACAGCTTGTAAAAGTTATAATGAACCAAGAATTATGCATGGATAAGAAAAATATGAAGTTGAAAGTTAATAGGGAGCCTATAACTGACGATTCTGGAGATCCCTTTGAAAATGTATTTCTGGGGGTGTTATCCTCTAATTAAATTTTTAAAAAAGGGAATTACTGATATCCATATTTGGTGATTCCACTTCCATTGTACTTAAATTCACTGCCAGTGTAATATACAGCATGTCCTAGATGTATAGAAAATTAGAAGCTTATCTCCTGAGTTTGTATATGGAGCTCTCGGCTGCTGCAATCTTGTTGTTCTTGTGTAGCAGGAGGGCTGTGATGAAAATATGATTTTTATTTTGAATATTTCTCAGGGGAGCTGGCTTGTCAGTTTGATCTAGAGGGAAATTGTGTCATTCATGAAACAAAATGTTTACTCTTGCCTTGTTTCAGCGCTGACATTTCCTGGCACCCACCATCTCCGCCTTCACTTTCATCCTCTCTTCATAACCCCTGCCTCATTGCCCAGACTGCGATGTACGGAGCTTCATTAAAGACTCTCCTTCGCTCCCAGATGTCTCTACAATGAGACATCGGCAGTAAAGAACCTATTTGTATCCATGCTAATGAGGCTGAGTGAGTCCATCCCTCCTGGTGAGCATGCAAGCACGCACTCATGAACACCCACAAGCCCCTGAACCCGCCCCCCCTGTAGAGAGTCTATAGACCGAGGGAATATAATATTCTCTTTTTTCTCCATATCAGGCCTGTCGGAGGCTCTCCTCATTGGTATTTACTTTAGTGGAGGCTTTTCAAATTGAGAGCATTATCTGCTGGTGATGGAGCTATAATTACAGGGCCTCAGCACTCCCTCTAGAGAGAACCCTGCATCGTTTCATCATTACTACAAGACAAGAGACTGGCAATGTGCATGAACGAAAAAGCTAAAATACAACGAAAAAAAGCACCAATGGAAGGTTGGGCTGTATTAATGGTATATTCTTTTCAATTAAATGCATAGTTTAGAGCTGTGTAAAGTTAGAATGGATCCACAATTAAGTGCTATTAGAGAAAGGAGTAGTGCAGATTGGGTCTCAGCTTCAGTGCCAGATGTGGCCCAGTTTCTTTTTTTTAATCACTTATTCAGATGTTTTTTTTTTCTCTCTAGAGCAATCAGTTCCTTTTAAAGGAAAGTTCTGCAAGCTGAAAACATTTTGGAATTTCTGGAATGGACCCACGGAAAACATGATGCGCATTCATACATTTTCAAAGAACACAGATAGACGATCCGAGGGAGCCCCAAGCACAGCCAGATCAGAGCAGCACAGGCCTGTGGATAATTAGAGCAGTTTCAAAACCCACTCAACCTGAACAGACCCCGACAAAGAAGGAAAACAAACATGTCCTATCAGTTAATCGATCGAGCTGTTGTGTGAAAGAGCAGCAGCGTTTGCTGTACGAGTGCCAGCGCGATCTAAAATAACACATTTATATGCTTCAAAAAAAAATAAAAAATCAAGTCCAATTTCCATAAAAGCTATTAGGAATAAAAGATAATGAGGTGGCTCATGATCGAGTCCCTTAGGATTTGTACCGATACAAAGGTTTGACATCAGCAGCAGTAAAAAGAGACCCAATCCAACTCAGTTACACAGATTTGAATGAAGCAGAGATAAAAGTTACTGGTAAAAAACTGATCGTCCTGTCTTTATTTATTTATTTGTTTTAAACCAGCTAACATTCATGTACTGATTTTGTTGATTTTTTTTTTTTAATTAAAAATGACAACCTTGATTAGCAAGGTTGCATCGAGTGTATGGGTGAATTGTAGAGACTCATATCTGCTAATTAGTGCAAAATAAAATGTGTAAATATGACTCATCAAAACTAAAAAGGCCTCTCGAGTAATATGCCAGTACTAAATCACTGCAGAGAAAGCCGTGTTAGTTCACTGCAGTAAAAAAAAGGCAGAATCATGGTCAAAAAGTAAAGTTCAGAAGAGAATCAAACTGCCTAAACTGATGCCTACTAGTTGCAACTGCCTGTGTCAAAGTATCCACACCTCTTAATAATATCTAACTTTTATCCTTAATGCACATAGATGATTGGTATGATGGGGTAAATTAGACCAGACCAACAAAATTTTTCTAAACATTCATTTCAGCTAGAAAGTTTAACAGTCTAAAAGCTCGCCTCCAGTTGGTTATTAAAAGAACTGCTGTTTTTTCCTCAGTGGTTTCATTTCTCAGCCCTCAAGGCTGATCAGAACCACAGAAGGTTCATGTTTTGGTAATTTTACATGAACATACAGGGAGCGCAGAATTATTAGGCAAATGAGTATTTTGTCCACATCATCCTCTTCATGCATGTTGTCTTACTCCAAGCTGTATAGGCTCAAAAGCCTACTACCAATTAAGCATATTAGGTGATGTGCATCGCTGTAATGAGAAGGGGTGTGGTCTAATGACATCAACACCCTATATCAGGTGTGCATAATTATTAGGCAACGTCCTTTCCTTTGGCAAAATGGGTCAAAAGAAGGACTTGACAGGCTCAGAAAAGTCAAAAACAGTGAGATATCTTGCAGAGGGATGCAGCAGTCTCAAAATTGCAAAGCTTCTGAAGCATGATCATCGAAAAATCAAGCGTTTCATTCAGAATAGTCAACAGGGTCGCAAGAAGCCTGTGGAAAAACCAAGGCGCAAAATAACTGCCCATGAACTGAGAAAAGTCAAGCGTGCAGCTGCCAAGATGCCACTTGCCACCAGTTTGGCCATATTTCAGAGCTGCAACATCACTGGAGTGCCCAAAAGCACAAGGTGTGCAATACTCAGAGACATGGCCAAGGTAAGAAAGGCTGAAAGACAACCACCACTGAACAAGACACACAAGCTGAAACGTCAAGACTGGGCCAAGAAATATCTCAAGACTGGTTTTATGGACTGATGAAATGAGAGTGAGTCTTGATGGGCCAGATGGATGGGCCCGTGGCTGGATTGGTAAAGGGCAGAGAGCTCCAGTCCAACTCAGACGCCAGCAAGGTGGAGGTGGAGTACTGGTTTGGGCTGGTATCATCAAAGATGAGCTTGTGGGGCCTTTTCGGGTTGAGGATGGAGTCAAGCTCAACTCCCAGTCCTACTGCCAGTTTCTGGAAGACACCTTCTTCAAGCAGTGGTACAGGAAGAAGTCTGCATCCTTCAAGAAAAACATGATTTTCATGCAGGACAATGCTCCATCACACGCGTCCAAGTACTCCACAGCGTGGCTGGCAAGAAAGGGTATAAAAGAAGAAAAACTAATGACATGGCCTCCTTGTTCACCTGATCTGAACCCCATTGAGAACCTGTGGTCCATCATCAAATGTGAGATTTACAAGGAGGGAAAACAGTACACCTCTCTGAACAGTGTGTGGGAGGCTGTGGTTGCTGCTGCACGCAATGTTGATGGTGAACAGATCAAAACACTGACAGAATCCATGGATGGCAGGCTTTTGAGTGTCCTTGCAAAGAAAGGTGGCTATATTGGTCACTGATTTGTTTTTGTTTTGTTTTTGAATGTCAGAAATGTATATTTGTGAATGTGGAGATGTTATATTGGTTTCACTGGTAAAAATAAATAATTGAAATGGGTATATATTTGTTTTTTGTTAAGTTGCCTAATAATTATGCACAGTAATAGTCACCTGCACACACAGATATCCCCCTAAAATAGCTAAAACTAAAAACAAACTAAAAACTACTTCCAAGAACATTCAGCTTTGATATTAACGAGTTTTTTGGGTTCACTGAGAACATGGTTGTTGTTCAATAATAACATTATTCCTCAAAAATACAACTTGCCTAATAATTCTGCACTCCCTGTATGAAGATAATTCCTTATTTTACATAACGACAAGATATATAAATAAAAAGAAAACTCAGGAACAGAAATAAACTGAACAACACAAAAGTCCACACGATCAGTTTCACTCCCGATCAATAAATACAAAAAGTACAACATCTGCATCAAACAACTACCACAATTGACTTTCCAATAGACACATGGTTGTTAAAAATGAGTTTCAAAAAGGTTCCAAACCTTAATAAAAGGAGTGCATGTTCCTTTAAATACTAAAGTACAACCCAGGGACATTTGTTAAGTTATTTCATTTTAAAAGAAGTATTGTATTCATAAATATACACTGATTAGTGTGTAATTATGTCTTCAAAAAAGTTGATGTGTCCTTATAAACATAGTATCATCTCATCTTAGCCTCAACTCCTGAACTGAAGTCTAACACTAACTCATGAAAACATTCATAAACATGCTGATTTATTCCCAATATATTAAAATTACTTATTGTCAGCAGATTAAGACATGCTCTCCTTCCATCTCCAAACAGCCAACAACGAGCAGGCTAAACAACAGCAACAGGCTATAAGCTAACATTATGCCAGCTAATGTTAGCTTCAAGTGAGGTGTCCTAAAACTGTCCACAAGTTCACTCTGATAAACAGTTTGATTATACTCTCACATCACATGAGAGGCAAGTGTCCGAGTCTAACAGCATTAGATCTTCTTTTTGCAAACGTTGGCTAACAACAGCTAATACTAACAAAAAGTGCAGTGCACCTCCTCACATTGTGCAAAAATTAAGCCAAAATATCCCGCTTGTGGAGGCTGCCATCTTGTATTTTTGGAGCCAGAGTCTGCGCAGTAGTGTCTTGAGGTGGAGCGACTGTGCACGCTCCCGCCCACACACCCGCTGGATGTGACAGCAAACACGCCCCTACACTTTTTACGTAGCCTGGCTGCTCCAGTTTATTTGCTGATGGGTTTACTGCAACTGACGACTCATTCAATCAAGGTAAATACAACCACATCACTGTTATAAAAAAGACACACAGCTTATCATCTTATAAGGTCTAAGTTCTACAACATCTAAAATCACCCTGTTGTTAATTCGTTTGCTAGATTAGCTGCTAGCATACGCAACGTGTTGGAGGCTTGTTGCCACCTAGTTAGCGATGCTACACAGCTGTTATTGTAATAGTCTGTATTATTGAATGATTCAGCGCTCCTTAGGTCTTGTTATCCATTTTTAGACAGCGATAAGATCAGCTGCACACTCCACAGAGGCCCAGAGTTACTGTTAATATCAGAAATGTAATGCTGTCCTTAGAGATTTTAACATTTAAGACTGTGAGTGTAATGGATCTGAAACTGTTTAAATCTTCAGAGCCATCTACATCCTGTTAACATGGAAACTTTAAAAACAGCAGCAGAAGGTTTCAGTAGTGTAGTCTAATTTGTTCTTTTCATTTAACTCATTCACTGCCATTGACGTCTATAGACGTCAATTGAAAAACTTACGTTGACTGCCATTGACGTCTATAGACGTCAATTACGTTCTTCAATGGGAGGGGCTAGAATACAACCTCGGGCAGCTTGTCAGTGAACATCAGACTGCTTGAAATGTATTTTTCACAAAAAGCTCGTTTTCTCCCTTTTTGTGGTCAAAACAGGCATTTTTGGTGGAACCCACCTCTCTTCTACAGCTGATTACTAAAGAATGGAAAATGGTAGAAACAAGCTTTTTTTTTTTGGGATGGAAGAAGAGAGTGTTCTTCATTTTGGTAGGTTCAGCGTTTATATGATCATAACACACAGTTTTCTGTGGCTCTTCAAAAATGAGTAAAAATGCTCAAAAACTCTGGCAGTGAATGAGTTAATAATAGAGTCTACCCACATAGCAAAATTGGTATGGCCCAGATCAGACCCACACAATGTGCTTACACATGGCCCACATACCGCAAAGAACGACGCCCCTTTGGTGACCCCGATCTGGTTTGTCAGATGTGGCCCACACATGGGCCAGCACAAGGCCAGTTGCAGACACACTGGTGGTCCTGTGCTGGCCCATGTGTGGATTACCTCTGGCAAACCATATCTGGGCCACCAGAGGGCCATCGTTCTTTGCGGTATGTGGGCCATGTGTAAGCACATTGTGTGGGTCTGATCTGGGCCATACCAATATTGCTATGTGGGTAGACTCTATTATTAAATGAAAAGTGAATCGGATTTTTGAGTCATTTGATTCACCAGGGAGTGCAAAAAATTTACATTTTCACTCAAATTTAATTTGTTTCTCTTTTCATGTAAATCCCCCTGCTAAGATGAATGATTCTAAAACAAAAAACAACAATTTTATAGCGCAAAAAAGAGCAAAAACATTTCTAAAATTAAGCAATTTCCTATCAAAATTGCTTAATAAACATTTATTTTGTTTATTTTTATTTTATTAGTATTTTCCTTAAATGTGTTAAATATATATTTTCTCATCTAAATGTCCACTGAGCTGTGAGCCTGGGGGCGGTAATGCGCCTTAACATTGGTTGCCAACCAAGAAGAAGAAGAAGCTGTGAGCCAGGAGGGAGGGGGTGAGCGAGTGAGTGATTCGTTCGTTCGCTCTATGATTCAGCACAGGAGGGAGGGGGTGAACGAGTGAGTGATTCGTTCACTCGCTCTATGATTCAGCACAGGAGGGAGGGGGTGAGCGAGTCCTGAGTGATTCGCTTATGCTTACGATTTAGCACAGGAGGGAGGGGGTTAGTGAGTCCTGAGTGATTCGCTTACGCTTACGATTCGGCACAGGAAGGGAGGGGGTGAGTAGCTCAAATGTGCTGTTAGCATGTTAGCAGAGCGATGCTACTGTGAACTGAGGAGCTATTTTCTTGATGTGAGCTTCTACTCAGGGTTTTTTCTTCCAGTTCAGAGCAGAAATGCTTTTGTTAAGAAACTGGCTGTTGTTCCCCCCCCCCCCACAATTTTAATTACAAGCTAGATATATTTCTACTAAGCGAATTAGTTTGCTAACAGAAAGAGGGATGAGTCAGTGAGTCAGTTGGGCTTGTGAATCATGATTCACGAGTCAGTAAAGTGATTCTCGAGTACTGAACGATTCGTTCACGAATCGAACATCACTAATGCCGGTTTGATACCAGATCCAGGCCAGACCTGCTTGCTATGTGGGATATATTATATCAACAGCTACATTCACCCTGGGGAGAAACTAGTGAGGGAGACCATGAGGACTAAGCTGGGTTTCTGGGTCCAGAGATTTGGAGAAACTTCTTCCCTTTCTTTCATCACAGCTGCCCTGTGCCAGATGTTCTGTTGACCCACTGAGAGAGGCTTCATTTAAGAAACACCAGGAAGACTGAATCTCATCGCAATGATCAAGCAGGACTCATCATCTTCACCAGCAGCTCCCTCACCACTTCTCTGTAGGCCCGCCCCAGGAGATGGATACACTCAGCATTTCATGAACACTGTGATGGTGACCTTTGGTTTGTGTAATGTTATAAATACTCGGATACTCCCCAGAGGTTCCGGACTTTTACATAAAGATATTATATTCAGTCCTGTAGAAAGTTATATATTTAAAAATATATTATCCTCTCTGGTTACTCTAGTCACTAACTCTGAATCACTTTATGGTAAATAACACACTATCAGCAAAAAACTGTGGAAGAACTCCAGATCACAAGTTTGTAGTTCACATATAAGTGACAACCTTTGACCTTCATCAGTTTTATTTAATTGTGTCAGAGAAAATCAAATGTGCTCTTCATGCAGCTGAGTACATCAAGTGTTTAAAACGGAAGCCGTGCAGGTCTGAGATCAGCAGCTCTCTTGATTTCTTTAGACAGGGTAAATTCATTCACCTGCACGGGTTAGCTAAACAAACTTTACAAAACAAGTTTCCCCAACAGCCGAGTGCTCACCTTAGCTAGCTAGGTCTCAGGACCTAGTTAAGGACAGTAGTTACGGATTAGCTTACAAACACGTTTAACTTACCTGAACAGAGATATGCAAGTTTCTCCGTGACTGCAGCTGCCAGTCAAAGCTGCTATGATGACGTTACACCCCAATTTAACATCCCCGCAGTAAGAATTAGAATCAAACTTATGGGAAAGGAGACCCCTTGGACATAAATCAGTGTGATGAAAACTATTGATAACAAAAGAAAGAATCTTGGGGAAAAAATTATCTGAGGAGAATTAATTTATTTTAGTCTGACCCCAGTCCCATCCGCTAACATGGAGGAGGCGGGTTTTATGATCTATACTTCAGCCAGACACCAGGGGGCGATAGAGACGTTTTGGCTTCACTTTTGGGGAGCTGTCGCGTCACCCATGTTTTCTACAGTCATTGTGCTTACCGATAGAACAGTGCAGAGTTTGCTCCACAGCTCACCTCAGTATCACTGATATCGGACAGAAGTAATCTACGACAAGTCATTTGACATAGTATTGTCATGTGTCACTGTGGCCCCATCATTTTTTAAATATATTTTTCTACACTGCCAATTAAAGTGGAAGGGTCTGTACCAGTGCAGTGGTACAGAAACAAGTGTTATTACATCCAAAACTACTCTTTTCCAAATGTATTGTTGTTAACATCTCACATAGTGATGCCAGTGCTGTAACAATACCCCCACAACTGTAAGTGACTGATGTTTTACTGCTGCTTTTTTACAGATTTTTAAGTCTTCACTTAATCAGCATGAAATGTGGGTATTGAGCACTCTACCACTGAAAGCAATTCAAACTGTCCTCCATAAAAAATGACAGATAATATTATCATCTTCCCTCTACTTTCATGTCTTTATGAGCTAAAAGCATAAAGCAAAAGGCACTAAAGACATTAGCTCGGACACTAAAGGACAGGAAATGTGCTGAACAAGAATACTCTCTAAGAAGTATAATGTGTATTAAAAATTGTATAACTAGCCTTGTGAGCCCCGAGAGCTCACGTGGAAATAAAATAGTCGACTTCAGAAAAGCTGATTTCTGGACAGCGAAAAAAGAAATGAGTAAGGATGAGAAAGAAGAGAAAACGTTCAATAAACAATGTGGCAGGAGAAAATAAATTTTTATGTGCTTGAGTTTATAGATAGATTGTGCTTTGTGTCTGTAAATGGTGCTCTGAAGCACATCACTGCATGGTTATCAGGCCTTGAAAAAAACAAAAACAAACAAACAAAAAAAACAAAGCAAAAGACATAAAACCACCAGCTGTCCCAAAAAAAGGATCCAGGGTGCATCTGGTTCACATAAAAGCATGTGGCTTCAATCACTGTTATGGTTCAATTTCCTTCTTTGTCTCTATAGAGCTCCTCACTAGTTGGAATAACATTTTGATAGGTGATATTTTAACTTTACCTACAGCTTAAACACTGCTGTTGTAAACTGATCTGTATCACTGATTGAACACTTTAAAGGGGATTTTGCTTAATTGTGTTGGAGGAGATCCAGGTGGAGCTTTCAGAGACTTAGATATCAGGAAAAAGGGAGAGTAAATCCTAACTGGGAAAATAGTTTGAGTTTCACTTGTACGCCAATCCTAAATAACCTCTGAGCAGCAGATTCCACTTAATGTCTTTGTCTTATACCTTATAGACACGTGGCCACACAAGTTTTGATGCTAATTTTACACTACGCTGTCTTCATTTGGTTTACAAACTTGGTTTTAAAACACATTAATGGCAAAATACTGATTTGGAGTGATTGGTCAAAAGCAGGAGTCTCATGTGAGGTCCACTTTAGTGTTCAAGCAGTACAAAAAAACAAACAAAGAAGAAAACACAAACAAATATTTCCAAAAATGTAGTGTTTTGTTTATGTTTGTGCTCTTTGCTCATATTGCCTCCCTATTAAATCGTTTTTTGATTTTTATAGAACTTATTGTAACATTGAACTCAACAACAAACAAAGTCTCCTAACAAAAAAACCTAATTCAAGCGCCAAACTGGGGCGGAGGTAGGGGTGGCGTGGGCAGCAAGTGGACCCCGGGCCACGGTTTGAGACCCCTGGTCAAAAGGATACGTCATCCCATTCAACATAAATGGCTTGAGAAAAATACATCAACCATTTGGTGAGATTTCTGACAGAATTAGTTGCAGCTTTCACCTCCTGCAAGCACCTGAGAGAATTTAAAGGATTTGTTCTTTAGAAGTCAGGAATGCCTGTGATGTAGAAGCCTGGAGTCCCAGCCTGGAATCCCAGGCTTCTACCGTTCTACCTTTAAAAGCCGGAGAGCAGTCAAATGCTGGAAGCGGAAGATATGTATATTAGGTTGTTACCTAGGAATTCTGGAGGGAGGGGAGTGGGGGTGTGTGATTGAGGGGGTGGGGGAGCTGCTAAAAGCTGCAAATACTTTACAAATAATAATAAAAAGCGAGTGAGTACATTACAACATTTTCAGCAATCACTCACAATCCTGGCATCCATCACATCCACGCCACACTTTGTTTTGTTGTAAAGGGTGACAGTGTTTGGCTTCCTTTTGGTAGTGTTATCAGTCTGAACCACGCTGTGCTTTTTATTATCATTTGTAAATATGTGTACAAATGGTTGGTTTTTTGTACTGTTTTTATCAATAAATCTCAGCAACAAAGGACATACACCCATGTGTGTTGATTTCTCCCTAAGATGGCAAACTGTAACACTCCAAGTTGGCTTTGGAGATTTGACTTTTGGAGATTTATTTCCCTGGATGATTGAGAATGCATCAAGATGAAACACAAAAGGGAAGTTCACAGCTTTTAGCTCACACACCCCCACTCCCCTCCCTCCAGAATTCCTAGGTAACAACCTAATATACATATGAATGACTAGCCAATTTAGCTTCCACTTCCAGCATTTGACTGCTCTCCGGCTTTTAAAGGTAGAAACGCAAAATGATGGCTCCGCGTGGGTTTAAGTGTTTTAACAGTCCTTCAAAGATATTTATTAATTTCAAATCTAGATGGAATTAATGGATAAACTATGGGAGGTTAGTTAGAGCCAAGCCACTAACATGGCTGAGAACTTTGTTGAGTGTGTACTGTGGGGCTTTAGTGTTGTGAAGGTGCAGTGTGAATCATTTTTAAACATCACTTTATCACTGTCAAATTACAGTGTTATCCTGCTGCATTTACTACGAGGAAATGGTGCCACAGCAGAGAGATTTGCAGTGTCTGTCTCACACTCTTATAGTATTGTAACACTACTGTTTGCACAAATTATCACCACATCCCCTATAAACCCTGTTTATGGGTTGGATACTAAGTCATAATTTTTAGCACCTAATATTTCTCTGTGCTCCTGTGTTCAATACTGAAGTTCCACTGAAATTAATAACCAGATCTACAATACGTTAAATTTATTAAAAAGTGCCCTCAAAGTATATAACCAGGACTGTGCTTTTAAAGTGTGCTGTTTCATTTATAGTACTAAGGCCCATTAGTTTCTTAGATACACTGGCACAGATGAGTGAGATTATGCAGGGATTGGATTCGACATGAATGTATTTGAACATCTTAGAAAATTCTTCTTCATTTAACACCTTGCCTTTCCAAAAATGTGCTATTTTACTGTCTCTATATATATTCGTTTTTCTTTCTTTTTTTATCTGTTCAGGCATTCAAAAACTGTGGGATGTAGTACTGATTATCTGCAGATTGTGCTGACCGCCTGCTGTGCAGGGAGATTTACAGTATACCAACCTAGAAAACAGCCACATTCACACATCAATGCTGTTCTTACAGAGAGCTTCAGTCTGTCACACAATCTGCAGTGTTTGCATGGAGAGACAATTATTCCCTCACTTCAGCCTTTAAGCTGGACATACCTGTATGACTTTATAATTGTATTTTTGGGAGATTACACCCATAGCTAACTGATCTTGTTGCTAACCCCATAAGCCCAATACATTATGAATTTGTATGTTTTTTTAAATTATATCTGCCCCAGTTATATCACTTTAAACCATGTAATGTTTTCTCAGCACCAACTGTTTCTTTCCTTGTAATTAGAGTGTGTACACACACACACACACACACACACACACACGGAAATTGTAATCTTTCCTGTTCTCTAAGGCAGTGTTTCCCAACCACTGTGCTGCAGCACATAGGTGTGCCATGGAAGATTATCTGGTTTCACCTGATTAGTACTCTAAGCGTAGCGGAGAGAACAATTACATTCTCTTCCACTAGAGGGCATTACAACTACCTAAATGTGTTCCCAACTGCCAGTAAAACAGAAGAAGATGAAGAAAAAATTACATAAAAGTCATGCTGTGAGGCGACGCAGCGTGCAATAGCAATAGATAAATATTTGAAAAGAGAAAGTAGTCAGTCTGACCTGGGTCCTGGAGAAAACTCCAACCCAGATCAAGGCCCTAGCATGAGTAGTGGTCAGAGGAAAGCAAAATAGGTATACTGGGGACAAACTGAGCCAATTCCACTATACCTGATGCGCAGGGTTAAATGATCAATTTACTTTCTGTGACATTTTAGTTTGGTGGTGTGGCCTGTGATTTTTCTAACGAGAAATATGAGCCGTGGCTCCAAAAGGTTGTGAAACACTGCTCTAGGAACCACATCAACACACACAGTGCTTCCAAGCATTTAGTATTTTCTTTTTATTTGAATAAAAAGTGCATATATAAAAAAGGGTTAAGGGCAGTTAAGCATGGGTTTATCCGGGATTTTGTTTTCAATAAGGTGGCACAGTACAACTATGAAACATCCAGGGACAGCCACTGGAAATCATAATATTTAAACTGAAGACATAGGCATGAAGATAGACATAGAAAACAATTGACAAGAGTTTGTTTTGCACTGAGCAAATTTTTTTTTTAAAAAGCAGCAAAATGGATATTTAGACTACGTAGGATTTTCAAGCAGAGTGGAGCCGCTGATTTAAAGGGTTTAAGATGCTTTCTGGAATAATACACAGGAGACAGAATGCAGTGAAGCTTTGTCTCCTGCCAGCATATTTCTCATAACTTGTAACATGAGAGATTGTTCAGGACCTGTTGGCTTCTACAGGGCAGTACGATATAGTTCTGCAAAAGTCCAAAACACATGATGAATCTATTGCCAAAATAGCTCTGACTGCATGTTACTATTGTGTGGTTTACATTGTGAAAGAGTGTATTTTAACCCAAACCATGTGGTTTTCTTCTAATACCGTATTTTCACGACCATAAGGCGCACTTAAAAGTCTTAGATTTTCTTCAAAAAGTACGGCGCGCCCTATAGCGCAGTGCGCCCTGTGTGTTGTAATGAGGACGTAGTAGAGAACACAATGAGAACGCTAAAGGGTGAAGTGTGGCCGAGTTGGAGGAAAGACTCGAGCGGTGGATCATCGAGCAAAGAACGAGCGGGAGAAGCGTTTCGACGGTCACCATTCGGCTAAAAGCAGTTTCACTTTCACTTTTTATGAAACGGTGCCATTTTTCCATCCGGACCAGGACTACGGTAGCGCAGCAACTTCCAGCGGATTATAAGGAAAAGCTGGCCATCTTCCGCTCCTACTGCAGCAAACACATCGGTGACAAAAACATCCAGCCCAGCCACATCACAAACATGGACGAGGTCCCGCTCACTTTTGACATCCCGGTGAGTCACACTGTGGAGAAGAAGGGGACCAGCACGGTAGCGATACGCACAACGGGGTATGAAAAGTCTTCTTTTACTGTTGTGCTTGGCTGCCATGCTAATGGACAGAAACTGCCGCCTATGGTGATTTTTAAGCGAAAGACTTTGCCTAAAGAGAAGTTTCCAGCAGGAATCATCATTAAGGCAAATGAAAAGGGCTGGATGGATGAGGAAATGATGAAAGAGTGGCTGAGGGAGGTGTATGTAAGGAGACCAGGTGGTTTTTTCCACGCATCACCATCGCTCTTAATCTGTGACTCTATGCGTGCCCATCTCACAGCCGATGTGAAAAAACTAGTGAAACAAATGAACTGTGAGCTTGCTGTCATTCCGGGAGGCCTGACAAAGGAACAACAACCGCTGGGCATCGGTGTTCAAAGTAAGGCTGCGAGCGGCCTGGGAGCGATGGATGACCGATGGAGACCACAGTTTCACCAAGAGTGGAAGGCAGCGCCGGGCGAGTTACGCCACAATTTGCCAATGGATTGTAGATGCTTGGGCTAACATGTCTGCTGGCACTGTTGTTCGAGCTTTCGCAAAAGCCGGCATCATTTCCGAGGAGCCGCACGGCACGGAAAGTGACTCTGACAGTGAAGAAAGTGAACTTGGCATGTTTGATGGAGATTTAGCGCAGCTGTTCAATTCAGACACAGAGGATGAGGACTTCGATGGGTTTGATTGATGATAAAAATGTGAGTACCAAACTCAGTTTTGCTCCTGCTTTATTTTTAAATACGCACACTTGTATGCTTGTGTGTTGTTGATGATGACGATTACCGGTAATAGAAATGTGAGTAAGGTACCGAACTCAGGTTTGCTCCCGCTTTATTTTTAAATACGCATACGGTACTTGTATGCGCCCTATAATCCAGTGCGCCTTATGTGTGTGTTAAATACAGTAATGGCACACATAACTGAGACTGCGCCTTTTAGTACAGTGCGTCTTATGGTCGTGAAAATACGGTAACTTAACCAGGTAGTTTTAGTGCCTACACCTAAACATATAATTTAATATCTATTTTAATATCTAAATGTAAGTAAACAGGATAAAATAAAGGACATTTTACAATGATCTCTAATGGGCAAAGATGATGAATCCAGGAACAAAAAGACCAAACAAAAACATGGGGTATACAAATCCAATGTCCCGATAAGGACCAAGGGCATAGACACAAACTAAATACACAGAAGGAGAGAAGGCTAATAGGGAATTAGTGAACTTAATCAGATATTAATGAGGGCAAAAGAACAAAGGAGGGACATAAAAACACAGAAAACCACACGAGGATCTAACCTTCAAAATAATACATGAGGTAGCAGGACCAAACTAATAATGGCAAAGAGAGAGGAAGAAAGAAGGTACAGGAAACAGAAAAAACATTTAACAAAACTAGGAGAACAATAAAAATCTACGAATTAGAGATTAAACACACAAAGGAAAAGAAAAACTGTGGGCAACAAAAAGACCAAGAAACAATATGTTGTACAAACAGAATGGACCAACAACCTTGAGGTCAAAGACCATAAAATGATATGGACCCACCTAAACAAATTCATTGCTATAAAACATACAGATTCATATACTATTCAGAATGAAGCATGGCTACAACTGTTCTCACGAATAGTACTGGATGGATTATCTGAATAACCATGACTTTGGGAATATAATATCAGAAATCACATAAAAGTATTATACATTTTTGGCACACATGTGCCTTTCATTACACAGGATAAAAGCTTGGGGACACCGCTGGACAGGAATAATGGCACCAGAAATTCACGATTCATTGAAAACTCTTTTCCTTAAACTGTGAATAATGGTATTAAATTTATTATTAACCTCCTAAAATGGTAATTATTCTCAGTATAAAGAAGTGGAGAAATACTGAACAGGAACTAGAAGTACATATTTTCCAAATGAATTCATTATCATGTTCAGGTGCAACATTTGCACATCAAACCACCAGCTGATTCGGAAAATGAATTGAAATTCTAAATGCATCAGAGACCTGTGACACAGATATGCCTGTTGAGTTTCATCCGTAGGGGATAGAAATAGATATAAAGATATAAAAGGCTGTTGACTCATCCTGACTACTGTGCTCTATGATTTTCTGCAGCAATATTAAAAGAATCAACAAGAATTTCTGTTTTAAGATAGGAGCACAGTACTTTGGCTTACAGCAGAACTTCACTTCAGTTGAAGATGCTTTTTAGTATTTTCATAGAAAGCAAGTTACCACATGCTGTTTTGACAAGAAATATTGTAGAAGGCTTTTACTATCACTGCTCTTCAGCTTTGAAGACATTTCAGAAGCTTTGATCTTATAAAGTTTTCCACTTAAAAAAACCCCTAGAACTTTTAGAATACCAAAGTTGTGAAACACTGTACCAGCAGATGAGGGTTGATCTCAATAAATGAGGCACATGTGCTGCTGTGATGCCCAGTTCCTGGTGGTTAGTTCATCACATTCTACTCCCAGCTACTGACTTGCATGTGAATTTTGAATTTTCTGTAGTGAATAGCAGAGAAAATATTTCACCTAAATGTTAACATTGTGTCAATAATGGAGCTGTAGGGATGAACTGTGAGCTAATTAAACATCCTGTGAGTGTTTGGAAAGTAGACTAGTTAATACTAGTCTACTACCCTGACTAGTTCGGGGTTAGTATTTTGCTCAAGGTATTCGACATGCAGACTGGGGCAGCCAGGGATTAAACCACCAACCGTCTGATCAGTAGATGACCTGCTCTACCTCCTGAGCTACAGCCACCCCATTACTGAACAGAACATGTGGAGGAATGTTCTGTTCAGTAATAAGTCACGATTCAGTCCATGGCAGTTGAATTGTAGAGTCAGTGTGAGGAGAAGACACAGAGACCACTATGCAGGTTGCTGCACCATTTGTGGGATCAGCTTGGGTGTGCTGTTCGGCCAGACTGACTAACCAACTTCATTGGCTGACTTCTGACAAATGCTCATCGAAGAACGGGATGCCATCCCACAGCAGTGTGTGACCAAGTTGGTAACCAGCATGAGGAGGCTCCTGTTTGTTAAATAGATTAATTGTAAAATTGCCAACGTGTCTTGTTTAAGGGGAAATAAAAAGGCTTTCAGACAGTATATGATTTATTGCCAAGAAGCATTGTTACAATAAAGCAATAATTGACCAAACACAAGTTTCCTTACTTTTTATGCAGTTTGTACAAGTTGGTCCCTGGTTTTTGCTTCAGTACCTCAGCACTGTGGTCTTTAAATCAAATAATCAAGATCTCATTGAAGTGTGGTTTTAATCAGGATGTTTAGGCTAGTGTATTAGCTTTTTTGGAATAACAGCCATTTTTAAACTTAACCCCTAAAATATGTTGTCACCACATATTTATCTGTATTTTAATTTGAGAAATATGAATCAAATATGAAGAAATTGCACATACAGTGGGGCAAAAACGTATTTAGTCAGCCACCGATTGTGCAAGTTCCCCCACCTAAAATGATGACAGAGGTCAGTAATTTGCACCAGAGGTACACTTCAACTGTGAGAGACAGAATGTGAAAAAAAAAATCCATGAATCCACATGGTAGGATTTGTAAAGAATTTATTCATAAATCAGGGTGGAAAATAAGTATTTGGTCACCTCAAACAAGGAAAATCTCTGGCTCTCACAGACCTGTAACGTCTTCTGTAAGAAGCTTTTCTGTCCCCCACTCGTTACCTGTATGAATGGCACCTGTTTGAACTCATCATCTGTATAAAAGACACCTGTCCACAGCCTCAAACAGTCAGACTCCAAACTCCGCCATGGCCAAGACCAAAGAGCTTTCGAAGGACACCAGGAAAAGTATTGTAGACCTGCACCAGACTGGGAAGAGTGAATCTACAATAGGCAAGCAGCTTGGTGTGAAAAAATCAACTGTGGGAGCAATCATCAGAAAATGGAAGACATAAAAGACCACTGATAATCTCCCTCGATCTGGGGCTCCACGCAAGATCTCATCCCGTGGGGTCAAAATGATCATGAGAACGGTGAGCAAAGATCCCAGAACCACACGGGGGGACCTGGTGAATGACCTGCAGAGAGCTGGGACCAAAGTAACAAAGGTCACCATCAGTAACACACTACAACGGCAGGGAATCAAATCCCGCAGTGCCAGACGTGTTCCGCTGCTGAAGCCAGTGCATGTCCAGGCCCGTCTGAAGTTTGCCAGAGAGCACATGGATGATACAGCAGAGGATTGGGAGAATGTCATGTGGTCAGATGAAACCAAAGTAGAACTTTTTGGTATAAACTCAACTCGTCGTGTTTGGAGGTAGAAGAATACTGAGTTGCATCCCAAGAACACCATACCTACTGTGAAGCATGGGGGTGGAAACATCATGCTATGGGGCTGTTTTTCTGCCAAGGGGACAGGACGACTGATCCGTGTTAAGGACAGAATGAATGGGGCCATGTATCGTGAGATTTTGAGCCAAAACCTCCTTCCATCAGTGAGAACTTTGAAGATGAAACGAGGCTGGGTCTTCCAACATGACAATGATCCAAAACACACCGCCCGGGCAACAAAGGAGTGGCTCCGTAAGAAGCATTTGAAAGTCCTGGAGTGGCCTAGCCAGTCTCCAGACCTCAACCCCATAGAAAATCTGTGGCGGGAGTTGAAAGTCCGTGTTGCTCGGCGACAGCCCCAAAACATCACTGCTCTTGAGAAGATCTGCATGGAGGAATGGGCCAAAATACCAGCTACTGTGTGTGCAAACCTGGTAAAGACCTATAGTAAACGTTTGACCTCTGTTATTGCCAACAAAGGTTATGTTACAAAGTATTGAGTTGTATTTTTGTTATTGACCAAATACTTATTTTCCACCCTGATTTACCAATAAATTCTTTACAAATCCTACCATGTGGATTCATGGATTTTTTTTTCACATTCTGTCTCTCACAGTTGAAGTGTACCTGTGGTGCAAATTACTGACCTCTGTCATCATTTTAGGTGGGGGAACTTGCACAATCGGTGGCTGACTAAATACTTTTTTGCCCCACTGTATAATGCAGAACTTATTATGTGTTATTTTTCCAAGTTTCCAAATAGCACTGTTTCTGCAGATACATTTATGATCCAAAGTTTATATATACTCATTGGTGGTATGAATGGTTTGGTCACTCTACTGGCCACTCCTTGTTTTCAAGTTTGCTACCTTGTTCCTTTTTTGTCTAATGTCAGTCTGGCATAGTTTGGATTTATGTTTTGTGTGATTATCTTGGACAGACGAACCCCTGACCAACTAGCTGCACATCAGATGGCTGCAAAATGCTGCGGTGATTATTTTTGGTTCAGGTTGCCTCTCACTCACCAACCCTGGATCCAGCAAAACAGCTTCAGACTTCAAACTTTTTCCTTCATGTGAGGAACCATCCTTCGGCATACTTGACGAATGATGAACTGGAGATTTCAAATGTTGATTCATCCATAAGTCCACAACACCTCCTTCCAGTCTTCAGTAGTCCATTGGTGGTGTTTCATGAGGCAGCCCAGCCTCTTCTGCTTATTCTGACATGTGAGCAATTGCTTTCTTGCTGCAATTCGACCTGTCAAACCTGAAGTCTACTCTTTAAAGTTAAACTGAGATGTGCTTATTACAATCACCTCTAAGCTGTGCTTGGAGCTGCCTATATTGCAAGCTGCTGACTTTCAGAAACTTGTCGTGTGATTCTGTCATGAACTGGGGTCTGCACATCTCCTCCTGACTTTCCTCTAGTTTCCGAGTGACTTTTGATTGTAAAGGAGACCACTCACTGACACTTTAACTTTCTCTCCAGGGAAGACCGACACTTTATGAAGTTTTACAATGGTCTGTTTCTCTTTTACTGTTAACTGCCAATTTCTTGCCATTTTTATAGCATCACACTACTTACTGCAGTGCAGTACTGTTTATGTAGTGCTCATAAGGGTATGGCACCACAGTACTTACAACCCCCTCTGCAGAGAGAGGGGTTTGTAAGTAATCAAGAAAATTTGGGACACCTGTAGGAATCGGTGGTACCAACTTTCAAGGCTTGATCAACCTTCGTTACGGCAGAACAGCTTTAAGCTGTGAAACCAATTATTGTTCCCGGAAAAAGGTCTTTTTGTATAATTCTGAAATGTACATTATTTTACATTTTTGGGTGACATTTTTTTTTCCTCAAGCAGTTCACCACTTAACTTTATACCATTTCAAATTATTTGTTGGACTTTAATTGCTTAAATTTTCATTAAAAACTGGAAGAATGGGGTGTTCTAAAACTTTTGACCCATTCTGTCAATAAGTTTAAACGAGGTGCAAACCACAGGGTATACTAAAGAACAGGAAACCCAGATCCCAGGAACCCAGAAAGAAACATTATGTACCAACTTTATGTGGATTTTTTTTGTTGTTAATGAAAAGAAACTGTACTTATTCGGTCATTATATAACTCACAGTTTACCAGGTACAGTGACTTTATTATTAAAATACTGTCTACGATGTGGTCATTGTAAGCATACAGTAAATTTTTCAAAAAGAAAGAAAGAAAGATTGAAACACTCCGGGACTGAATCATTCCGGGTGCCTCTATGACATTTCCTGCTCTAGGCAACCACTAACGTCGCAGTCATGCAGTATACAGAGCCAAATAACTAGAAATGCTTTTTCACTTTAATCTTTTCAGAACTTTCAAAAGTAGTAGTTGATAGCATTCATTATACTAACCTCCCTATGAGCTCAGTGTGAAGCAGCAGCTATTAGCTTTGAGCAGGGAGCCAATATTTTGCAGAGAAACTAGTGAGAAAGAAAGGCCTGCTCTAAGGTAACAACACCTAACAGCGATACTTTAATGAATTATTGAATCAGTGAAGTATTTAAAAGACTGTGCTGTATGATATGTTTCGACTTTATATGGAAGAAACAGGAATTCATCATGGGCTGAAGGTAAAGCTGAATTTTGGGGAAGGTAATCTTAAAATATTAATTTGTTATCTGTAGTGCCACCACATCTTTACTGTTTCCAGTTGCAACAATGCTCTGAACAGCATACCTGTTCACTTGTCAGTTTTGCAGTTCTGGCATGTGTGACGTATGTCATGACCCAGTAAAAAACAGGTAAGGATATTTCACTATGAAGTACAAAGATGCATTTTGAAAAAGCAAAAATGAACTGCCTTCTCTACAACTCGCATTAAAAAACAACTCATATAGTCAGTACATTTTTCATTATTTACTAAGCCACAGTGTCACTCAGAACACCAACAATATCAGCTGTTTAATATTTAATGTTGAAAATAGAGGCACGAAAGTCAGGAGTGCCATTTTAAAGGGTTACAGTGGGAGGAATTGAACGTCAGCTCTAACCTTTAAGTTGCACATAGCGAAGACGTGACATTTACAGTATATCCCTCATTGTCTCGTATACTGTACACTAAATGCACTTCACTGTGTGTGTGTGGTGTGTGTGTGTACAGTGCTGTGCAACTCAGACTTTCAATTTGGCCCATAGCTTGCTAGTCATGAGGAGATGGCCTCTTGCTTGTCCATCACACAAATAGAATAAAATCACACACACTCACACATTAACACTCTCTCACTCACTGCTGTGCAGGCAAGATTGTGCTTCATCATCGCCACTTCCCCCGGCTGCCTCTGGTTTCCAGATCTCTATGTTGAGGGAAATAACATAGATTTATAGCTGGGGCGCTAACAATATCCTCAGTTATTGCTAGAAGTAAATGAATAAATCACCATGCCAAGATGCTTGATCTCCACTACTTGTATCTGTGTGTGTGAGAAAGAACAGAGAGTGTGTGTGTGAACTAATTTGCACCTCCACACAGGCAAGTGTCTGTGTTTTTACATTGTATTGAAGTATGTATTGAAGCTATGAAGCAAATGCTTGAATCTTCCCTTGTGTGATTTACCCAGTTGGTTTTCAATGACCTGATCATGCAGTCATTTATTATAAACTAAGGATATGCATTAGATTCTTTAGGGCTTTATGTAGAAACACGTATGTGGGCGATCGTGGCTCAAGAGTTGGCAGTTCATCTTGTAATCGGAAGGTTGCCGGTTCGAGCCCCGGCTCTGACAGTCTCGGTCGTTGTGTCCTTGGGCAAGACACTTCACCCACCGCCTACTGGTGATGGTCAGAGGGCCCGGTGGCGCCAATGTCCGGCAGCCTCGCCTCTGTCAGTGCGCCCCAGGGCGGATGTGGCTACAATGTAGCTGCCATCACCAGTGTGTAAATGGGTGGATGACTGAATGTGTAAAGCGCTTTGGGGTCCTTAGAGACTAGTAAAGCGCTATACAAATACAGGCCATTTACCATTATTCATTCTGTTGGATGCAGAATTCACAGTTGTGAAATCCAAGCTCAAAGTGGAAAAAGGTATCATTTATATTTAAATTCTTATCAGCTAATCCGGTCTTAAGTCTGAAGTCATTATACGTTTCTGGGTCCAAACTCCACTTCTGGTCGCAAAGTCAAACAAGCACTGCGGCATCACTGAGAGTTACAAACTGTCCAAATTCTTTAATCTTTAATAAAATCATCAGTGTGGCTGCTCTACCAGGTGTGACAATTAAGTTTCACATCGAGGCATCCATGAAAAACAGGCTTTATTAATGTCTTGATGCATGTTCAATCATCCAGGTAAGTAAATCCCAAAAGGTTAATTCTGTTCATCTGTGAACAGAATTAACCTTTTGGGATTTATGAAGTTTAATGGAGTTAGAAGTTAGCAGGGAGTTAGCTCGCTAGTTTCTATCTAAAGATGATATACCATCTGAAGGATTTCTGAAATCCTTCCATAGCTGTGGCTAGCTACACAGCTATGGATAATATAATATAAACACAGTGAAGCTGGAAGATGAATTATTCATCGCCAGCATGTTTTAAAACTCTGTTTTTTAAAACCTTACGATGTAGCTACAGCCCCGCCCATGCAGCTTGCACATAGGAGGACATATGATTGTTGGGTTTTTCTCTGTATGTATTATTGTAGGGTCTAGCTTACAATATAAAGTGTTACACACTGAAGGAAGACAAGGTTCATCCAGGTGCACACTGAGGTTTATTGCGCTGAAACACAGCAAAACAGCAGTTCTGCATTACTGACGGCTTCCATTACAATAACTAATAATTACAATCCCTAACTTTTGTAAAGGATTATTTTGCCAGTCACCCATTTGTCTCAGCCGCAACTGCCACCTACTGGTGAAACTGAATATTGCCCTAACATCACATCAGGTGGGAGCAAATGAGCTTTTGGCTTTGTGCTATGACATAAATTATTGTCACAACAAAAGCAAAAAAAGGTGATTGGGGGAGGGGGGGGGGGGGAGACATTAAAATAACTTCAACAAGAATTCTGAGACTTGTTTTTGATGCTTCAAATACTCAGGGTGCCACAGAAGCGCCTTCAGGCAACTGTTATTGTGATTTGGCGCTGTATAAATAAAATTAAAGTCAATTGAATTAACTATTTTCCACTCAAAAAATCACATGGCAGGATGCTGTAAACGGAACAAACTTCAGCCAGGAGAACAACTGAGGTAATCCATCCACAATACGAGGTTAGTCATTGATATACTGCAGCATGGGCTGGGCTGTAGTTACATCGTAAGGTTTAAAAAACGTAGCTTTAAAACATGCTGCAAATGAATGGTGGTTATAAAAACAGAGAAAGGCAGACAGTGTTCACTGACTTTTTTTAGGGACTTCTGCAGATTTAATATAACACAATACAAATCCTTAAAACATGTTAAGAACATGTAAACACAGAGTATTTTGGACCCAGGAGCAGGGTTCATATGTCATCACTTACCGTATTTTCACGACCATAAGGCGCACTTAAAAGTCTTAGATTTTCTTCAAAAAGTACGGCGCGCCCTATAGCGCAGTGCGCCCTGTGTGTTGTAAGGAGGACGTAGTAGAGAACACCATGAGAACGCTAAAGGGTGAAGTGTGGGCGTTGATCGTATATACCGGACAATCGCACATACCTGTCTAAAAGGACAGGTATGTGCATTATGTGGAACATCGTTGTTTTAACAACCCTGAAAATGGCAAAGAGACACGCTTATGAAGCACAGTTTAAACTGAAGGCCATCAGCTATGCGGAGGAACATGGAAATCGAGCAGCGGCGAGAGAATTTAAGATTAACGAATCGATGGTTCGCAAATGGAGGAAGCTAGAAAACAAGCTCCGGCAGGTCAAGAAAACGCAGCTGAGTTTCCGCGGACATAAGGCGAGGTGGCCCGAGTTGGAGGGAAGACTCGAGCGGTGGATCATCGAGCAAAGAACGAGCGGGAGAAGCGTTTCGACGGTCACCATTCGGCTAAAAGCAGTTTCACTAGCTGAAGAGATGAACATCGAACATTTCCAAGGAGGTCCGTCTTGGTGCTTTCGTTTTATGAAACGGTGCCATTTTTCCATCCGGACCAGGACTACGGTAGCGCAGCAACTTCCAGCGGATTATAAGGAAAAGCTGGCCATCTTCCGCTCCTACTGCAGCAAACACATCGGTGACAAAAACATCCAGCCCAGCCACATCACAAACATGGACGAGGTCCCGCTCACTTTTGACATCCCGGTGAGTCACACTGTGGAGAAGAAGGGGACCAGCACGGTAGCGATACGCACAACGGGGTATGAAAAGTCGTCTTTTACTGTTGTGCTAATGGACAGAAACTGCCGCCTATGGTGATTTTTAAGCGAAAGACTTTGCCTAAAGAGAAGTTTCCAGCAGGAATCATCATTAAGGCAAATGAAAAGTGCTGGATGGATGAGGAAATGATGAAAGAGTGGCTGAGGGAGGTGTATGTAAGGAGACCAGGTGGTTTTTTCCACGCATCACCATCGCTCTTAATCTGTGACTCTATGCGTGCCCATCTCACAGCCGATGTGAAAAAACTAGTGAAACAAATGAACTGTGAGCTTGCTGTCATTCCGGGAGGCCTGACAAAGGAACAACAACCGCTGGGCATCGGTGTTCAAAGTAAGGCTGCGAGCGGCCTGGGAGCGATGGATGACCGATGGAGACCACAGTTTCACCAAGAGTGGAAGGCAGCGCCGGGCGAGTTACGCCACAATTTGCCAATGGATTGTAGATGCTTGGGCTAACATGTCTGCTGGCACTGTTGTTCGAGCTTTCGCAAAAGCCGGCATCATTTCCGAGGAGCCGCACGGCACGGAAAGTGACTCTGACAGTGAAGAAAGTGAACTTGGCATGTTTGATGGAGATTTAGCGCAGCTGTTCAATTCAGACACAGAGGATGAGGACTTCGATGGGTTTGATTGATGATAAAAATGTGAGTACCAAACTCAGTTTTGCTCCTGCTTTATTTTTAAATACGCACACTTGTATGCTTGTGTGTTGTTGATGATGACGATTACTGGTAATAAAAATGTGAGTAAGGTACCGAACTCAGGTTTGCTCCCACTTTATTTTTAAATATGCATACAGTACTTATATGCGCCCTATGATCCAGTGCGCCTTATGTGTGTGTTAAATACAGTAATGGCACACATAACTGAGACTGCGCCTTTTAGTACAGTGCGTCTTATGGTCGTGAAAATACGGTAACAACCGGATACAATAACAAGTGCAAACTTATACTCCGCCATTCAGCTTATAATAACTTTGCAGCGGAGATTTCTCACTGGAGCAGTCTCGTGATGACAACCTGCACTCAGCCTTTGACAAAGTGATAGAAATTGATGGTCACATGGTGTGCCCTGTGCACAATGGTGCGTATCCTCCCCGGAATGCCAGCTGGTGAGTCAGCCGGCCATCCCAAAAGCGCCTTTATGCCCTTTACCGTTAATGGAGGTCCCATTCAACCACATTAGCATGGACCTCATTGGGTAATTTCACAGGAGTTCACGCAGCTATCACTTTGCATTAGTTCTAGTGGATTATGCAATGCGATGTGATACCTGGAAGCAGTGGTACTGCACACCATTTTGCAAAGAGTGGCGACAGCGTTCTTTCAGGTCATCTCCCGAGTCGACATCCCAAAAGAGATACTGACTGACCAAGGCACGTCGTTCATGTCTCGTACACTAAAAGAGCTGTACAAATTACTGGGCCTTAAATCTATTCGGACCACGCTTACCACTCTCAGACTGACGGGTTGGTGGAGCGGCTGAATAAGACATTAAAGTCCATGATTCGGCAATTGATACACGAGGATGAATACAGTTGGTATCGTTGGCTTGACGCTCTGTTGTTTGCAGTGCGCGTGGTGCCCCGGGCCTCCACAGTATTTTCTCTCTCTGAACTGCTGACGGGTGCTCAACCTGTTTAAAGAAATTTGGGAGGAAGGTCCAACCAATTAAGACTAAATTAGATACTTAAGACAAGAAATACAGTGAGGAAAAACTGTAAACCCAATAACACCAACTTAAAACCAACATAATCTCTAACAAAGACTAAAACAACCCATGACATTATGGATTACATAATTTTTCAAAATGTGTTAGATGTTATGTGTTTGATGTTAAGTTTTATTAAGCCCAGACATCAATGATCTAAAGATTTTTAGCATTTTTAATATGACTTTTAAAAGGGAGATATTTTTGATTATCGCACCAAAACTCCATGGGAAAGACTAGTGGTTTAGCCATGAATGTAGCAGTTTTCCTAACACTCTAAACCAGGGAAACTGTTATTCTACAGTTTTCCAGTATTTCTGGCACTTCTGTTATGACTCACTACCAACCCCATGACACTTATCTACAGCAGTAATATGAACATTTGAGAAATGTCTTTGAAATCAAGAAAGTAACAGGAAATGACCTTCCCGACTCCGGTGTCTTGATTACATCATCACCCTGAATAATAGTCTGCCATTCACTTGAAATAAATCTAATATGCAATTCAGTAATATCTAACTATCTTATATTATTCTGTTCTTTGTCCTCCATGAAAGAAGAAATGAACTGTAACGGTCCGACTGAAGCCAGTGACCACACTTTAGCACTGTTTTGCTCACAAAGAAAATGAGACTAAATGTCAGAAAGCATACCAATTATGTAATATTCACAAATGTGACAAAAAAAGACATCTGTGGATGACCATGGGATATTATCTCTGCAGTAATGGGAGGGTTTTGTTTTTCACTTGACTGACCTTGTAGTATTTTTCACAGTTGGTCAGTGTTCTCAATGCAGATAAATTTTCAATTCAGGTTGATTATTTAACACCAATTCACGATAACAGTCCACCCAATGTGTTTTATGCTCCAAGTTATGAACCCTAAAATATTAGACCGATAACCTCAATAATTAGAAAGTCTCCCAAGAGAAATAACACTGAAACACTTAAATCCCTGGCCCCAGCAACGTGAGTTACGAATTCATCGATCGGTGTAGGCAATATGATTCTGAGTGGGTGCGGGGAGGTTATGTGATGCTTGAGCTGTGATACATGAAAGACAGGGTGGACCTTCATGGAGGACAGAAGGCGTAAATAATAATTGACCGGATTGATACTGGTGACAATTTCACACGGGCCAATAAACCTGGGAGTGAGGTTTTTGGTCCCTGTATAGAGTTTCAGGTGTTTCCCAGTGAGCCAGACCCAGTCGCCTGTCTGAAATGAATGTACCAGGAGGTGTTGGCAGCAATTTTTTAACATATTTGCCATTTGATCGGGAAATGGCAGTCTGGGCCTTGATCCACGTACCTTGTCAGGTAGCTTGACCTTGGCCAGGGTGCAGGTGTCATAAGCGGAAAGAAACTCATGGACATCCCAATCCACGGAGGGTCACCAGAGGGGATGTCAAAGAAGTTGGAGGGTCCTGTTTCCCCCAGGAGGCACCAGGAGGTGGGAGAAGTGTGCCCAGACCAAAACCTCCTGACTACACTGGGAGGGTGTCATGGTCCTGGGTCGTGTGACCCAGTGTGTTATGTTTAGCCTATTTTGATGTTTATTGTTTGTTTAGGTTCTCTAAGGTAGCCCAGCCATTTGTATATATTACCCTTGCATTAAGTCTCCCTTGCCCTTCGTGTGTTTATGTCTGTGTGTCTTGTACTGTCAAGTTCATGCTGTCAGTTATGTCATCTCCCCTGTACTAAGTTTCCCTGGGTCATGAGTCCTGTCTGCGTGGTTATGTTTAGTTCTTGTCATGTCTAATTTCCATGTTTCCTGTTTTACTTTGTAAGTCTGTATTCATTGTCAGTGTATTCAGTTGCACCCTCCTGTCCTGTCGTTAGGTTCATGTGTGTCAGCTGTGATCCCATGTGTGGCCACTTCCCCTGATCATCCCTCATGTGTATTTAGTCTCTGTGTTTCATGTAGTCTGCGTCGCGTCGTCTGTGTTATCTCCCCTACCCCTTGTCATAGTTTCCCAGCCTTAACTAGTCCTAGTTTGTACTTTGTTTAGCCATAGTTTTCCCAGTGTATGTTCAGGTTTTCCCTCAGTTGCTTTGCTGCCTTGTTCCTTAAGTTTTTGGCCCTAAATAAAGGCTCGCCTTCTGTTAAGTCCGGTTTTGTGTCCTCACCTCTGTTTGCTCTTGGGTCCTCCACTCACTCCACACGGTCTGCCCCGGCGGTCCGTGACAGGAGGGAATATAAAGATGAACACCAGGACTTTCAAGGGGTTCTTGGAACGCTAAGGTGTGAGTGAATAAAGAGCCCAACATGCCTGTCTTGGATTCAGTTGCTTGGCTGATGAATGTGTGTCAGATTTTAATGGTAGGTCCAGATCTGGGAAGGTTGTTTCACTTCAAGAAGTCAGTGCCACGGCCCACTTGATGGCCAGCAACTCCCGGTCCCCAACAACATACCTGTGCTGAGTGGGGGAGAATTTCCTTGAGAATTAGCAGTGTGGGTGGAGTTTGCCACCCCAACCATGTTTGGAGAGTATGGTGCCAGCACCCACATCACCTTCTATCACAAACGTTCTACCACAAAAGATTTAGCAGGATAGGGATCGAGCAAGAGTGTGCTGTGGTGAACAAGCGAATGAGGCCCTTGAATGCTTGTATGGCCTCCAAGATGAGAAGGGTTTAGGCTGGTTAGTAGGTTTTGTGAGAGACGTTAACGGGGCAACAATTGAGCTAAAGAATCAAATGAAGTGCCAGTGGAAGTTGCTAAATTCCAAAAAGCTCTGCAGCTGTTTGGGGCTAGTTTGTTGAGTCCAGTGAACAACAACTTGAACCTTCTGGGGATCCATGGCTAAACCTTCGGAAGAAGGTGGTGGAGTAATAATGGAAGGAACAATTCTCCAGTATACAAAATAACTGGTGGTTGAGCAGTCTGTTAAGAACCCTCACAAGTCAGACATGATCTACTTCGGATCGAGTGTACATCAGAATGTCATCCAGATAGGGCAAACACCCACCGGCCTAGCATTTGTTGGAATATGGAAGGACTATTGAATAGGCCAAATGGCATCACCAGGTACTCCCATTGACCATTATTGTTAATGAAGGCTGTCTTCCGCTTGTCTAACTCTCTGATGTGCACCAAATTTAGGCTCTGCATAGGTCCAGTTTGGTCAAGATGCTGACCTGGGAAAGACAGTTGAGTGCCATTAAGAAAAGAGGGGCGTGGCGGTTCTTAATGGTGACCTTGTTCAAACCCCAATAATTGATGCATAGCGAAGCCCCCATCCGTCTTCTTAACAAAGAAGAACCCAGCAGTGGCTGGGGAGGTTGAAGGTTGAAGAGCTTCTGTAATGTAATGTATTTGTCAGGCTCAGGAGGGACTCGGAGTCAGACCGTCACTAAAGTTCACGTTTTATTTACACACACAGACACCAGGTGCGAATATATACAGGTGAGGGGGCACAGGAAGAGGGTCTCCGGGAAGCACAGGCACGGGAAGAAGAGGGCTATGTACAAAATCCACTGAAGCTCAGGTAGCTCGGACTCCGGCTTTAGCTCACCAACGGCGGTCCTCAGGCTGGCGAGAATCCTGGCACAGAGAGGAAAGGCAGGTAAGTAGTGGCACGACAGAAACTCAGAAAAAGGCTCAGATAGGTGATGACACTGACGAGTGTTACACAATAATCCAGCGAGGAAGCACTCTCAGCAGCCGCCTTAAGAAGTGAGTGAGATGATTGCTTGCAGGTGTCCGAGCCAGGGGCTGGAGCCGTCATGACTCCGCCCCGGTAGAGCGCAGTGCAGGGGAGAGAGAGAGAGATGCAGCGCAACAAAAACACTTGTAGCCATACAGAGTCAGCCAAGAAGGCACAGGGTCATGACAGTATTCCCCCATCCTCCTCGGGAGATAGAGAAAACAGACGACCATGGGGTGGCACAGCTCCAGGGAGGAGTTTGACAACCGTGTTATAGGGGCAATGCAGAGTAGGGTAAAGGTTACTAAAGACCTTGGAGAGATTGTGGTATACTGGAGGAATATTATCCAGATTCATGGGCTATTCTATGGGACACATTATCGTCTTGGGAATGAGACAATGATTCAGACAGCTGGAACCCCAGCCCATGATTTTACAAGACAACAGGGTGTCGTTTCGGCAGAACTGAGAGTAGCCCAAGAAGAGAGGAGAGGACATGGCAGAGAGAAAGAGAAATTTGATTTCTTCCAGATGGTCCCCTATAGACATGTGAATGAGCTGGGTTTAGTGCTAGATAAGGGAGGGCTGAAGAGGATGCCCATCTACAGAGGTGACAGGAATTAAATGGTGGAATGGGGGTGGGATTAAATAAACTTATGCTTCTTCCTGCTCCTTTTTGAACATTAACAGTTTTTTTTTTTGTTGTTGGTGCTTTGTTTTCCTTTTGTTTTTCTTTGTTTGTTTTTCTCTTTTTATTTCTCTGTTGTACCTTTTTAACGTGTTACAAATAAAGATTTGTAAATTCAAATTCAAGTGTCTTATGACACAACATATAAGACAACGTATACAACACAACATCTCCTTGGTTCAATTAAGCTGCTAAAGTGCATAATTCAGAGACAAAATGACAAACAGGCTTATTTCCCTGATTTAAATACAGTAATTGTGACTCTACTTCCATTTTACGGAACAGGAAACATAAAATGGTCCTCAGAAAACACTGGAGCCCAAGAAAACAGTCCAAACATAGTTCAGGGGGATGGCTCGGAGGCTGACAGAACAAAAGCCAATTACAGGGTAACTCAGGGGGCCGACCAGGAGGCCAGCGATACAAAAACTGTTCGGGAGGCCGACCATGTGGAAGGTGGTGGTGACCAGGCAGTTCTGGAGACTGACACGGAGGCCAGCGACGGCGACAAGACAGGTCTGGAGGCAGTGGCGGTGACGACAGAGCTGGTCCAACGACAGAGCTGGTCCGGAGGCCGCCCACGACGGCGAGGATGCCCAGCCAGTGGCCTGGAAGACGGCAAACAATCTTGAGGCACTGGACGAACAGGCTCCTCGGACCCTCCAGCGGAGACGAGGAAGTGCTGACCGAGCTCTCCAGAACCCCCAGCGGAGATGAGGAAGTGCTGGCTGGGCTATCCAGAACCCCCAGCGGATGAGGCAGTTGGCGGCGCGGGAGCCGCAGGGTGCTGGATTGGCTCACTCAAGCCTCCAGCAGGAGCATATGCAGGGCCAGAGGGTCTTGGGACCCCTGGCTGAATGTGTAGCTGCCCAGGTGGGTGAGTGTGTAGCCGACTAGGGGGATTGAACTGCTACAGTGGACTGAACTGCTACAGGGGACTGAATTGAGGGTGACTGAGCTAATGGTTCAGGTGCAAATGGAGCTGCTGATGACAGAGCAAATCACTGAGCTACAGGGAGCAGAGCAGGAGCCTGAGCTAGTGATTGTAGTGAGGGTTGTGGTGAGAGTGGAGTTGGTGGTTGAGTACATGGCTGAGCTGCTAAGGGCAGCTGAGCTACAGGCAACACTGGAGACTGAACTGAGGGCAGCAGAGCAGGTGGCTGAACTGAAGGCTGGGCAGGTTGGGTGAGAGCAGTCTCAGGGAAAACTGTCTTAGGTATTTATTTCCTGCTCAGAGTAAGCACATAAACAGTCTATAGCAGTCACAGGCTGAGCGGATTCTGTTACTTCCAGGGGTCCAGAGTCGGCTGAAATGAAAAACCTAGCCTCTGGGGAAACCCCGGAGAGAGCAACTATCTCAGGAATTGCCACAGAATCCATCTTTGAGGGCACAGACCTAGAGCTCTCTTTTGCAGCGTGTGTTATTTTCAGTGTTGGGTAAGTTACTTTAAATTAGTAACTTAGTTACATTACTAGTTAGTTCTATCAAAAGTAACTCAGTTACTACAAGTTACCCGTTACTTCCAAAGTAACTAGTTACTAGGGAAAGTAACTTTGGTTTTACTCAGAATTCTCTTGTTAATGTGTTGCTTCCCTAACTGGATACCCAGCAAGATTGCCAGTCTTTTAACTTACATGTTAGCACTATTCTAACTCCTGCCACAAGTGCACTGTGCCACCTACCAACAGTAAGGAAAAAATAATGTGCATATTTCCACGAGAGAAATCCCACGCCTGGACCGTCGTTGACTGCCGCCATGATTCTAGCCTACGTCACAGCGTCACGTGCGCTTTTTACATCCAACACAAAAACTGCAGTCGTGGTTCTTTCGATTGTACTCGGAAATTCTGCCTTCCGAGTAGGAAGATGTAGGCAACTCCAGACTGCAGATGAGCTGCATACAGGGCTGGACTGGGACAAAAAAATCGGCTCAGGCATTTTGACTAGAGACCGGCCCACCATTATAGGAAAAATCATAAAGCCTTTGAATGAAAACAAACATTGTTGTGACAGTGATGTTCACTGTTCTGATGGTATATATGTATCAATCTATCAATCGTTTGTTGTAAGATTCAGATAATTATTTGTTAAAAGCTAGATATTTTAAATGATAATAAGAAAGAAAAGAATTTTTTTTGTGCCCCCTTTCCCTGTTAATGCCCTACCTGCCCCCTGGCAAAACCGCCCCTTCACAGTTACCAGCTGTCAGCTAGGTAAACAAAGGATCCTGGTGTTATTTGTCTCTCAGAAACAGTTCATAACTTCCCTTCAACTAATCCATGTCACCTAAAAGGTAAACCTGTTTCTCCATCACCTGTTCAGCTCTGATGATTCAGTAAGGACATCTCCTGGTTTCATCTTCATGTTTCCCTCTCACCACATATCCAAACCGACATCATGACCAGCAGCTTTACAGCTGTGGCTCCAGCAAACATCAGCTGATACTAGAAATTAATATTAAATAAATTCTAACAACAAGTGACCAAGCTTAAACGTGCTGCTGTTGTTTAGCGCAACATCTGTTGGTTTCCTCTTTCTGGCGCAAAGTGGGCGATAAATAAACAAGAGAGAAAAGCTGATCAGCTGATCATTGATCAGTTTCATGATTGAAGTGGCAACAGGAGATGGAGGGGAGAGAATGAGAGAAGAAGAGACAGCTGCAGCGTAAAGACACAGAATAACTCCAGCTTTGTGTCTTTTTTTTTTCATTCTACCTGAAGTCCGGGACAAACTGTGTTCCTTTTCAGCTCAATGCGAAACGCGTAATATTTTCTCTGAATATGGGACGATTCAGTTTTGTACGGGACGGTTGGCAACTCTACTAACTAACCTGATGAACAAAACAAAGTTCACTATCAGTAACATCACAGCACCCGGGAGGGGCGGTAGTTACACTCAGTAGCACAGGAACAGAGCGGGAGGGAGAGACAGAGAAAGAGCCAGGGACAACAACGTCACATTAGAAAGGTATAGTAATCATCCACAACTATTTTCAGTTGCAAATGATAAAGGATACAGAAAGTTTATTAATGCAGACCCATATGACAGAGAATGTGCATCTTCTTTTTGTTTTCATATTTTAATTTATATTTAATTGTGTTGTGGTTTGCAGTGTTTTGTGTTGTTTCACTTGAAATTTGTTTAAAAGGAAAAAGCTGAAATTTTAAATAGTTAAAAGTTGAAATGTAAATAGTTGGTTTTTGTATCATATGATTTATTTATTACATTTTATGTGGAGTGAATAAATAAAAGTATATTTACGGTGGCCCCTAGAGACAAAGCACATACAAACTTCAAAACACGTCCGAACTCAGAAGCACGTAAAAACTCCAAAACACATACAAAAGACAACAGAAGTGCTCCAGGATGCTAGGGGCAGTGTTGAGCTTTTGTTACCTAGTGGCTACACAAGCCAGCAAGTACGAGCAACCGGATTTGGTGTGTGGTAGTAACAGGTAAATGAACTTTTAAAAAAAAATTATTTTAATATATATGAGTGCTCGTGTATAAATACACCAACAATACACATATGGTTTCAATTGTGTAATTAAAGTGATCTAGTGGCTCTGTTTTGGAAGTTCAGTTCATGCTAGAAATGTGTTTTGGAGTTTGTACGTGCTTTGTCACTAGGAGCCACCACATATATTTATATATAAACATATATAAATAAAACCACTTTTTTTTTACATTAGTAATTCATTTTGTGCATAATTTTATATTCTTGTTAATAATAAATTAATTAAAGCAACAAAACAACCTAAAGAGTCGGTTCGGAGCCGAAAGAACCGGATCTTTTTAGTGAGTTGAGCCGAAAGAGCCGGTTCTCTAAAAAGAGCCGGAAATCCCATCACTAGACGCTATCTAAATCCCAGTAACGATTAATGTGTTCCTGATTTTGGCATAATAACTAGTCACCGTGCTCGTTACCACAATAATAACATAGTTACTCTAACGCGTTACTTAACACGTTAGTCCCTACACTGGTTATTTTGTCTAACCCCCAGGGACATGGAAAATGTAGCTTTAGAAGAAACAGTCTCTGAATTAATAATCCCTGACTTAACAGAATCTGAGCTAGCAGACACAGCCTCAGAAGGAACAGAAAAAACACAGTTCTTTGCATTGTTATGTCTAGGAGGAGCATAAGGAAAACAGTCTTTCAGGTCACCCAAGTGGGAAATTTTGGTTTCAGAAAAAACAGTCACTTTCTTCTTAGCCGTAAAATAACCAGACCTTGGGGCTTCAGACTCGGTAAACTGTTCAGTGTCTTTTACACTCACAAAAGCGGTTTGCTCTGGTAAAGTCCTGGGTTCCGGCGGTGGCAATGTTAGCTGACTTTGCAGCCGTCGCTTCCCCCTGGAAGTAGGAGCAGAGATTGCGGTGGGCATCGGTAATGGCGGAGAGGTTGAATCCGGCTCCTCATCCTCTGACCACATCGCTGCAAGGAAAAAGGCTGGTGAACGATGGTTGAAGCCGGGCGTGGAAAGGGAGGAAATCTGTGAGAGTACTTAATACAAAATTCACAACACAAAATTACAAAAATCTCAGGAACATAAGACACTAGGTCAGAAAACCCAGAACCCTGACAGGTTCATGCAATTGTTGAGGGTTGAGGGAAAAGAGAAGGGAAAAAAAGGAGCACAGAGAGACAAGAAAAAACCACACACTATCGGAAAGATTAGACAGAAGTTAATGACATGCAGTAGTGGCATATAAATACATGGAGTAAAAACCAAGTAGCAAGTACATGCTTAGCATATTATGGGAGCCTGAGTCTGTGGCAGAATAACTGAGGGGTGGTTCAGGGTCACCTGATCCAGCCCAAAGTACGAGCTTTTTTTAAAAAGAGAGGCTGACAGTTAAACTTTAAAGTAGAGAGAGTGTCTGTCTCCTCAATTCAAAGGTTCCACAAAAGAGTGGTCTGACAACTGGGATAATATGACACTATGAGATCTTTGAGATATACATCTAGATCCTGGTCAGAAATTATTCCTATATTCCTTGAAGCAGTTGTCTATGGGTGCTGATGGTTGCTAAATGATATCTACCCTGGGGCCTATCACAGAGTTACATCTGTTGGGGAAGATCTAATTCTTTGAAGTTATGCTGCAGTCTGTTAAGACAGTTTCTAAACATGTTAGAAGATGATTTACTCAATATCTTTACCTTAAAAATGAAACAAACAACAATCTATAATAATAAGTTGTTGTTTATAGTGACCAACCCACATAAAATCTTCAAATCTAAAATTCCCCTTGGCTTTGTGCAGCCCCTGTCTTCTGCAGGTGTGTTAATTAATCTCAGAGAGACCAAGTGGAACATATCAAACATTATCATGCAGTCTAGCCTTGAAATACCATGTGGAGAAAGTTAATCTCCATGAGGAGATAAAACTCAGACAATGCCCTCCTTTCTTCACATATACTTCTCAGATTACAAACATGCAGTCAACTGAAATTTGGGGTTGCATTCAAATCTGTAGACAACATTTTCACCTGCATTAAAAATGTTATGGTTGTAGATGAAACCCTGACACGGTACAAAGGCTTAGTTTGGGATTGCATTTCTAATAGACCCTGAAGGTAAGAATCCTTCTAAGCATGGAATTTTAATAAAAATAAAAAAGTGAAGGTAAACTAAAAATATGGTACATTAAGCTTTGTCACCACAGAACAAAACTTTACGGTCTTAAGTTGTACTTGGTTTGTAAACTATGCATTCAAAACCAGTTTAAATTTAACACCAACACAAGAACATACTGATTTATGCTGATTTTAAAAACAGTGTAGTAGTAGTGTTAGTTGTTATGTGCGTTACCATACATCTGTTACGGCCCTAGCCCCTCTCTCTCTCTCTCTCCTGAGGGTGCCTGTGTGGGCGTGTCCCACTACCTCCCCTGCCTGAGATGCCACCTTTCCCTCCTGTACAGCTGACTCCCATCAGCAATTAAGGGTATTTAAGCCCAGAGCAGGGTGAGCTCTGGGCCAGAGTGCCATTTGTGTGGGTACAGCTAGTGAGCTGTGTTTTCCTTTTGACTTTTTGCATTACTGACAAACGCCTGAGTTTTGTTTGTTTCCTTTATGGTGATAACGGCTTGTCCGTCTCTTTTAGTTGAATAACTTCAATAAAACTGGTTTATTTAACTGTTTTGCCTCCCTGACTCCTTTTTCTGACCCGGTTACTTTTCCCCTTAACGCCTAGACCCCCCGTAACACATCTGAGAGTGAGCGACTGTTAAATTGGACGGTCTAGCCTTCAGAATGACGTCACGAGCTCTCAGTGGAGTGAAACTCTGCCATCTGCTCCTTGCTATCTAAATTATAACCGGATGCTGGCGTAAATTCTCGGGCATCTCACACTTCTGTTTAATCTGTTATCTGTTTGATGTTTATTCAGCTGTGTGAAAACCCCGGAGGAACCCTCCTGAGGGATAAATAAAGTTTCATTTAATCTAATCTAAGCTAATAACTTTAATCTTAGCCAAACAATTTAGTCACGAACAAATAAAACGCTGAAAAAAGCCAAACAATAACATTCTAAAGTTATCTAAGTGACTTATCATGTTTAACCTGAGTAGCAAAAGACCGCGGGGGGGTTAAACGATTTTGCTGTTGTCGCCGGCTCAGATATTTGAAGTTTACACAGCTACATTCTCGTCTGAAGATATGTTAAAAGTTTATTTTGCGACCCAGGAAGAGTAATATTAAAACTAAGTCGCTGCCGCCATTGTTGGAAACTATGGTTTTTCGATTTTGTTGTGGGAAAATCGGGAGAAATTCGGAAGAATGGTGGCTCCAGGAGATTTTCGGGAGGGGCACTGAAATTCAGGATTCTCACGGAAAAATCGGGAGGGTTGGCATGTATGCCCATGAGTGTAGTTTTAATTTCAAAATTCTAAATGATCCATGTTATTATCGAGAAATAACATGGGTCAAAGCAATCCAATATACTATTGCTTAAATGAATTTATATTACAATTGTTATCGGATAAAAAAGGATATAAGAGATCTGATTCTGGCAACACCTACATGGTAGCTGTTAAAAAGAGCAAAATGCAGAACTATCATCACAGCACAACAGAAATGGAGACTCATGCTGAGCTCAGACGAAATCAGTACATGAGCTTTAGATTAGGCGCACTTGTCATCCACATCTTTCAATGAACTTGCAATATTTTCCAAAAATGTTGCCCACATCTTAACAGAGGTGGCTAAAAGTCCACTAATTCAATCTCCTGTAGTACAGCGACTGCTAAAACCCCTGAGGTCTGGCCACTACTGTGTACGTTTAATTTCTTTGAGCCGTAGGTGAGAGTGGGCACTTAGCAATGGCTAGTTGGGAAAACTGACTAGCTGAATTAAAAGCAAAACCTTTGCTAGTACCTTGTTTTTATATGGCATTACAAAGCTTCTGAGTAAGCACGAGGTTGAGCAGGTGGTCCATATGCTGTGAGGTTATTGCAGGGGCCTGGGTTTGAATCTGCCCTGGGGCCATTTACTGTATGTGTTTCTCCCCTGCTTTGCTGTGCTAACATGCTAGCATCATCAAATATGCAATAGTATGTAATTATTTGCTGCTGCCTTCAAGCTGAACTTCTTCTTTAAACTTAGTTTGAAACTGCAACATAAAAGTATGAATAATTACATTAGTATATGGTTATATTGCTTAAACTAGTATATGCCTGTAACTATTACCAGATTCTGATTAGTTTGGTTATTGAATGATAAAATTTAGTTGACACACAATTTAGTTTCCAGTTAAACTTTAGTTGTAATCAGCAAGTTACAGAACTAGTGCCTGATATTATTGGAACACTTTTGAAATGACAGTTGCTAAATAAATAACACCTAGAAAAACTTGGTGACATCCAGGTCTTGAGCGGTTATTGGAAACTTGGGCAGTTATTGCCGGAAACAGAATCCTAGCTATGATTCTGAATGACAGTAAGACGATATTTAGTAGGTAAGACATCTTAAAACAAGCTTAAACACACTGGTTAGGTGCAAGTGTTTGGGTGTGTCAATAGCTCTTCTATCCTTGTCCTCAGTGGCTAAGACAATAAAAATGTTGCATTAACACAAGTGATTTTTCAAAGGTCTTTGGCAAAAGGAGTATTTGTCCAAACGGCTTACAGACCTTCTCTCGCTGGTTATTATTATATTAAGTACATATATAGCAGCAGAAGCTGGTAAGGCTCACTTTTTTTCAAATGAAACCTCAAATGAAATTTCTCTTGATTTAATCCGAAGTCCTCTGCAACACCTGTTTTGCGTTCACTTCCATCTCTAGTGTCATTGCATATTGTAGGAATGTATCAAAAATAATTTAAAACTTTTAGCTAACTTTGAGTTTGACATTCTCTGAATGCCTGTGTCCTTCTTTCCAGCACCTAAGGTAATTTTGGAAACTGTTGTTCGGAGCAGCTAGCAGCTGTTGAGTCTCCTCCAAGAAACTTTGTGGCAAGAAAAGATATTTGACTCCCCTCAGGCCCACCGTCAGCAGCGCATTCAACAATAAAAGAGCCAAATAATTACTGTGCCGGAGGAAGTGATCTGTCTGCAGCCCCCAGTGGTGCTCCACACAGCTCTGACTGCCTGCAGGCCTGTGGTAGAAGGAGATATGAGGGACTGATAGAGGGAGGAAAAGTTGTGATGAAACTGCTGAAGAAAACAAGGTGGATGGAAGCAGAGAGCTATGAAGGTTAGAGTACAGCTGACAGAGGAATGGAAGAGCATATTCCATTTATTTTCAAATCGTTCTTAGTGTTTTGATTTTGAGGAGTGGTTAGTTATGATTTGTGGAATTTCTAGTATTTTTGTGAGTGAAAAAAACTGTCTGGAAAATTACTTTTGGGATGTGATATAAATACTTGTACAGGGAGTGCAGAATTATTAGGCAAATGAGTATTTTGTCCACATCATCCTCTTCATGCATGTTGTCTTACTCCAAGCTTTATAGGCTCGAAAGCCTACTACCAATTAAGCAGATTAGGTAATGTGCATCTCTGTAATGAGAAGGGGTGTGGTCTAATGACATCAACACCCTATATCAGGTGTGCATAATTATTAGGCAACGTCCTTTCCTTTGGCAAAATGGGTCAAAAGAAGGACTTGACAGGCTCAGAAAAGTCAAAAATAGTGAGATATCTTGCAGAGGGATGCAGCAGTCTCAAAATTGCAAAGCTTCTGAAGCGTGATCATCGAACAATCAAGCGTTTCATTCAAAATAGTCAACAAATCAAATCAAATCACTTTTATTGTCACATCACATGTGCAGGCACACTGGCACAGCACATGCGAGTGAAATTCTTGTGTGCGAGCCCCACAAGCAACAGAGATGTGCAAACACAACAACACAAACGAGCAAAATACAAGAATGGCCAACCTGAAACTAATAAATATATGTACAATATATAATAGTGTATGCATTTCTGGATGTGTATACTAAATATTTTCCTACGTGTGTGTGTGTGTGTGTGTGTGTGTGTGTGTGTGTGTGTGTGTGTGTGTGTGTATACACATTTTTACAAATTAAATAGTAAAAAAAATAAATAAATAAATAATAATAAAATATATAAAATATACAGAGTTGAATATGTGCAAAACAAGTGGCATTTATATACAGTGTGGAGTGCATAATGTTGAAGTTCCAGTAGTGAACCTGAGGTGTCTATGACGTGTTCAGCAGTCTGATGGCCTGATGGAAGAAGCTGTCTCTCAGTCTGCTGGTTCGGGACCGGATGCTGCAGAACCTCCTTCCTGATGGAAGCAGTCTGAACAGTTTATGGCTGGGGTGACTGGAGTCCTTGATGATCCTCCTCGCTTTCCTCAGGCACCGCTTCCTGTAGATGTCTTGGAGGGAGGGAAGCTCACCTCCAATTATCCGTTCAGAGCACCGCACTACTCGCTGGAGAGCTTTGCAGTTGTAGGCGGTGCTGTTGCCATACCAGGTGGTGATGCATCCAGTGAGGATGCTCTCAATGGCACAGTGATAGAAGGTCCTGAGGATGCGGGGGCTCATGCCGAATCTTTTCAGTCTCCTGAGAAAGAAGAGTCGCTGCTGCGCCTTCTTCACTGTTTTGTTTGTGTGTACTGACCACGTAAGATCCTCAGCCAGATGTACACCAAGGAACCGGAAGCTGCTCACTCTCTCCACAGCAGCGCCGTTGATCAACAGGGTCGCAAGAAGCGTGTGGAAAAACCAAGGTGCAAAATAACTGCCCATGAACTGAGAAAAGTCAAGCGTGCAGCTGCCAAGATGCCACTTGCCACCAGTTTGGCCATATTTCAGAGCTGCAACATCACTGGAGTGCCCAAAAGCACAAGGTGTGCAATACTCAGAGACATGGCCAAGGTAAGAAAGGCTGAAAGACGACCACCACTGAACAAGACACACAAGCTGAAACGTCAAGACTGGGCCAAGAAATATCTCAAGACTGGTTTTATGGACTGATGACATGAGAGTGAGTCTTGATGGGCCAGATGGATGGGCCCGTGGCTGGATTGGTAAAGGGCAGAGAGCTCCAGTCCGACTCAGACAACAGCAAGGTGGTGGAGTACTGGTTTGGGCTGGTATCATCAAAGATGAGCTTGTGGGGCCTTTTCGGGTTGAGGATGGAGTCAAGCTCAACTCCCAGTCCTACTGCCAGTTTCTGGAAGACACCTTCTTCAAGCAGTGGTACAGGAAGAAGTCTGCATCCTTCAAGAAAAACATGATTTTCATGCAGGACAATGC
The DNA here is from genome assembly GCF_041146795.1 of Maylandia zebra. NCBI lineage: Eukaryota > Metazoa > Chordata > Actinopteri > Cichliformes > Cichlidae > Maylandia > Maylandia zebra. The sequence goes on along the minus strand of NC_135175.1, from coordinate 3,817,961 downwards.
TCCATCACACGCGTCCAAGTACTCCACAGCGTGGCTGGCAAGAAAGGGTATAAAAGAAGAAAAACTAATGACATGGCCTCCTTGTTCACCTGATCTGAACCCCATTGAGAACCTGTGGTCCATCATCAAATGTGAGATTTACAAGGAGGGAAAACAGTACACCTCTCTGAACAGTGTCTGGGAGGCTGTGGTTGCTGCTGCACGCAATGTTGATGGTGAACAGATCAAAACACTGACAGAATCCATGGATGGCAGGCTTTTGAGTGTCCTTGCAAAGAAAGGTGGCTATATTGGTCGCTGATTTGTTTTTGTTTTGTTTTTGAATGTCAGAAATGTATATTTGTGAATGTGGAGATGTTATATTGGTTTCACTGGTAAAAATAAATAATTGAAATGGGTATATATTTGTTTTTGGTTAAGTTGTCTAATAATTATGCACAGTAATAGTCACCTGCACACACAGATATCCCCCTAAAATAGCTAAAACTAAAAACAAACTAAAAACTACTTCCAAAAACATTCAGCTTTGATATTGAGTTTTTTGGGTTCATTGAGAACATGGTTGTTGTTCAATAATAAAATTATTCCTCAAAAATACAACTTGCCTAATAATTCTGCACTCCCTGTATATGATGTAAATCCTGCCTTCCCTTCCTCTTGTGATACATTGTAAAAAAAAAAAAAAACATTGGAAGAATCCTCTCCAAAGCATCACACCAGTGCTAGCTTCACTCATACTATGAGTAAAGACGGTATAAATCTAATTGATTTCAATGTGTGTTACGGCTGTGGCCATAAGAACACTTGTTCTGTGTCTCTTTACTGTGTTTAAGACTCTTTACAGGTCCCTCCCCTAATGAAGAGTAGTGAGCAGCTGATTGGACCATGGAACAGGTGACCACATTCAAAAAGCCGCTCTGACAGCTCCAGGGAGAGAGAGAGAGAGAGAGAGAGAGAGAGCGTGGAACGAGCGAGTAGCCTGACAGCCGTCGCGGTCCTGACCATGGTTTTCCCAGCCTGTGTTTATCTTGTGTATTTGTGGGAGTGTGAATTGTAAAAGCCGCTCCTAGTGCATTAGCTGAGAGCTTAGGCACTCGTGGGCTGAAGCGGAAGGGGTGAGCTGCCTTTTCTTTTGGAATCGTTTTCTCCTGTTTTCTTGGTCAGGGAGCGAGGGATAGCTCTGTCATTTGTTTGTTCTTTTTTCTTTCTTAGGGTTTAGTTAGTCTTTTCTGGTGGGACTTAGTTGGTTTTGTTTATTATTTTGGCCTGGGCTCACCCTGGAGCTATGCTTCTTGTCCTTAAATAAAATCACTTTTTTTACTCACAACTGGTTTGGATGTTTGGCTTGGGAACCAGGGCGGGGATTTGTCTCTCTCTCCTCCAACCTTATGTGTGTCCCTACCCGCCTAGACTAGGGGCGTAACAATGTGTGACATGGGCCAAAATCAATATATTCAAGTGCATTTGCATTCAAATAATTTAATCGTTCCTTAGTTTTGGCGGCTTGATTTTGTTTCTTATAGTTGTCAAAGCTGATTTACCTTATTTTTCATATACTTTTACATTGGTAGATGTGCATACTGAAGATAGCAAAAGTTGCAAAAAAATAGCTCAGAGTATATCCAAGTAATCCCTGTGAGCTCAGGCTCAGGTTTTTACTACTCTAGTATAGTTTTTACCTCTATGATACCACCTCTATGGTATCATAGAGGTGGATATGGTCCTCTCAGGCATTTCTGATAACAAGTGAGACCACAAGCTTTTTTTATTTATTTGCTTTGTTTGTTGTTAGGTAGTTTGTTTGGTTTTTTTTTTCAACATTTAACAAACTAATCAAGCACAGATTTGCCTACCTGCAGCTTTGTCTGCATCCTTAAAATTCTAATGATTTTGACACAGTGGCGGAGATTACTGGATACCTCAGAGGTGACATTCACCAGTTTTCCTGTACCTTTAATGTACCCATACATAAGGGCAGACGTGAAGGTTAACATTCAGTTATTAAAAACAGAGCTCCAGGGAAAATACAAATTAATATGAGATGGGGATACATAACAGGCATAGATTATATATATGTGTTGGGAGTCTGTCCCCTTAGGTTCTCTTTTGCTCCTGCCAGTAACATTTTAAGTTGTAGCTTTTTCCCGTGTATGGTTTATATGTTTGCCCATGTGCAACTAGGAGAACTTTTGCTTTTGACTTAAAGAGACGAATGAATAATGGTGTCGCTTGTTACTATCAGTTCAATGATGCATCCACAGAGAACCTCACAGGCTATACAGGGAGTGCAGAATTATTAGGCAAGTTGTATTTTTGAGGAATAATTTTATTATTGAACAACAACCATGTTCTCAATGAACCCAAAAAACTCATTAATATCAAAGCTGAATGTTTTTGGAAGTAGTTTTTAGTTTGTTTTTAGTTTGAGCTATTTTAGGGGGATATCTGTGTGTGCAGGTGACTATTACTGTGCAGAATTATTAGGCAACTTAACAAAAAACAAATATATACCCATTTCAATTAATTATTTTTACCAGTGACACCAATATAACATCTCCACATTCACAAATATACATTTCTGACATTCAAAAACAAAACAAAAACAAATCAGCGACCAATATAGCCACCTTTCTTTGCAAGGACACTCAAAAGCCTGCCATCCATGGATTCTGTCAGTGTTTTGATCTGTTCACCATCAACATTGCGTGCAGCAGCAACCACAGCCTCCCAGACACTGTTCAGAGAGGTGTACTGTTTTACCTCCTTGTAAATCTCACATTTGATGATGGACCACAGGTTCTCAATGGGGTTCAGATCAGGTGAACAAGGAGGCCATGTCATTAGTTTTTCTTCTTTTATACCCTTTCTTGCCAGCCACGCTGTGGAGTACTTGGACGCGTGTGATGGAGCATTGTCCTGCATGAAAATCATGTTTTTCTTGAAGGATGCAGACTTCTTCCTGTACCACTGCTTGAAGAAGGTGTCTTCCAGAAACTGGCAGTAGGACTGGGAGTTGAGCTTGACTCCATCCTCAACCCGAAAAGGCCCCACAAGCTCATCTTTGATGATACCAGCCCAAACCAGTACTCCACCACCTTGCTGTTGTCTGAGTCGGACTGGAGCTCTCTGCCCTTTACCAATCCAGCCACGGGCCCATCCATCTGGCCCATCAAGACTCACTCTCATGTCATCAGTCCATAAAACCAGTCTTGAGATATTTCTTGGCCCAGTCTTGACGTTTCAGCTTGTGTGTCTTGTTCAGTGGTGGTCGTCTTTCAGCCTTTCTTACCTTGGCCATGTCTCTGAGTATTGCACACCTTGTGCTTTTGGGCACTCCAGTGATGTTGCAGCTCTGAAATATGGCCAAACTGGTGGCAAGTGGCATCTTGGCAGCTGCACGCTTGACTTTTCTCAGTTCATGGGCAGTTATTTTGCACCTTGGTTTTTCCACACGCTTCTTGCGACCCTGTTGACTATTTTGAATGAAACGCTTGATTGTTCGATGATCACGCTTCAGAAGCTTTGCAATTTTGAGACTGCTGCATCCCTCTGCAAGATATCTCACTATTTTTGACTTTTCTGAGCCTGTCAAGTCCTTCTTTTGACCCATTTTGCCAAAGGAAAGGACATTGCCTAATAATTATGCACACCTGATATAGGGTGTTGATGTCATTAGACCACACCCCTTCTCATTACAGAGATGCACATCACCTAATATGCTTAATTGGTAGTAGGCTTTCGAGCCTATACAGCTTGGAGTAAGACAACATGCATGAAGAGGATGATGTGGACAAAATACTCATTTGCCTAATAATTCTGCACTCCCTGTACAGACAACTGATTTATTTGGTTCCAATTCTGATGTGTGTTTTTCTCCTGTACCAGAGCTGATGTGGAGGTTATGAGTTCAGAAGAACACTGCAGTGATTACTCGCACCCTGAACTCTTGTGTAAATGTTATGGATATATCGCCACTGTTTGTACCCAGCATGACTAATATGGCAAGTATAATGCATATCAGTTGGTGACTCGCAGATTTTTAGAGTCTTAACCTACTGCATTTCTTCAGGACATTGATGTATCTCTTATTAGTTATGAGCTATTTTATTTCAGAAAGCTGTTTCCATCATTTACTCTTTACTCGTTGGATGCTGTTTCCTTATCTGAAAATCTTATGTTTGCTCATTTCTGATAGTTAGAAGCTCTGTTGCGTCATATTCTTTGTACTATTTGGTTGCCATTCTTATCACTGTGCTTGCGTTGTAAATACACACAGCACCTTTTTTACATCAAAACCCAGCTTGCTCCAGTGCAACGCGTCATTAAATCTGGCCCTTAAGTGGTTGTGTGACCAGTGTGGGTCGAATCAATAAAAATGGTGGTGCTAGGTAATCTTGAAACTGTGAAATGCCACATGTCATGTGGACGTGTCTTTTTTGTGGGACAGTGGTGACAGAGTTCAGCAGGAAGCTTGCCACTGTAACAGGAATTGTCTGTGTTCCCACTACATTTGCCCAGGTTCCCACAGGCAGGCACCTGCTGGTGGAGGATCATGTAAAACAGTAAAAAGGCATAGGAGTGATTGTATATGGTGCAGACAAGGAAGACAGCTCATAGGGCACTTTTCTACTCTTCCTTTGCACTCAAAACACTTTATACTAACTAATACTTTATACTTACTAGCTAACATTCAGACAAATTCACACTCCGATGGATACATCGGAGAACAATTTGGGGTTAGTTAATAACCCCAGTTTAACACCAATTAATATTAAATTATAAAAATCTGAATTATATTGCCTCCTCCTTGAATCGCTACCTTATCGTGGTGGAGGGGTTTGTGTGTCCCAGGGATCCCAGGGGCTATGTTGTCTGGGGGCTTTTGCCCCCTGGTAGGGTCTCCCATGGCAAACTGGTCCTGGGTGAGGGACCAGACAAAGAGCGATTCAGAAGACCCCCATGAAAAGAATATCGAGGGAACAGTTTACCCTGCCCGGGATAGGGTTACCGGGGCCCCGCCCTGGAGCCAGGCCCGGGGAGGGTGCCCGAGGGCGAGCGTCTGGTGGCCGGGCCTTAGTCCATGGGGCCCGGCCGGGCACAGCCCGAAGAGGAGACATGGGCCCATCCTCCCGCAGGCCCACCACCCGCAGGAGGCGCCATAGGGGTCGGGTGCATTGTGAGCCGGGTGGCGGCCAGGAGCGGAGGCCCTGGCGGACCGACCCCCGGCTGCCAAGACTGGCAATAGGGACATGGAATGTCACCTCTCTGGTGGGGAAGGAGCCTGAGTTGGTGCGTGAGGTTGAGAGGTACCGGCTAGATATAGTTGGGCTCACCTCTACGCATTGTCTGGGCTCTGGAACCAGTCTCCTGGAGAGGGGCTGGACTCTGTCTCAGTCTGGAGTTGCCCCTGGTGAGAGGCGGCGGGCTGGGGTGGGTATTCTTATATCCCCTCGGCTTGCTGCCGGTACGTTGGGGTTTTTCCCGGTGGACGAGAGGGTTTGTTCCCTGCGCCTTAGGGTCGGGGAACGGGTCCTGACTGTCATCTGCGCCTATGCGCCGAGTGGCAGTTCGGAGTACCCAGCCTTCTTAGAGTCCCTGGGGGGGGTGCTGGAAGGTGCTCCACCTGGAGACTCTGTTGTCCTGCTGGGAGACTTCAATGCTCACGTGGGTAACGACAGCGAGACCTGGAGGGGCGTGATTGGGAGGAACGGCCTCCCTGATCTGAACCCGAGCGGTGCTTTGTTATTGGACTTCTGTGCTAATCACAGTTTGGCCATAACGAACACCCTGTTCGAACATAAGAGTGTCCATAAGTGCACGTGGCACCAGGATGCTCTAGGCCGTAGGTCGATGATCGATTTTGTAATCGTATCACCAGACCTGCGACCATATGTTCTGGACACTCGGGTAAAGAGAGGGGCTGAGCTGTCAACTGATCACCACCTGGTGGTGAGTTGGATCAGGTGGCGGGGGAGGACGCTGGACAGACCTGGTGCACCTAAACGCGTAGTGAGGGTGTGCTGGGAACGTCTAGCAGAGGCCCCAGTCCGCGAGATCTTCAACGCACACCTCCGGCAGAGCTTCAACAGCATTCCGAGGGAGACTGGGGACATTGAGTCCGAATGGACCATGTTCAGCGTCTCCATTGCCGAAGCTGCTGCATTGAGCTGCGGCCGCAAGGTGGTTGGTGCCTGCCGTGGTGGTAATCCCCGAACCAAATGGTGGACACCAGAGGTGAAGGGAGCCACCAGGCTGAAGAAGGAGGCCTATCGGGCTTGGTTAGCCTGTGGGACTCCGGAGGCAGCCGACAGGTATCGACAGGCCAAGCGGAATGCGGCTCGGGCAGTGGCTGAAGCAAAAACTCGGGTGTGGGAGGAGTTCGGAGAGGCCATGGAAAAAGACTTTCGGACTGCCTCGAAGAGATTCTGGCAAACCGTCAGGCGTCTCAGGAGGGGAAAGCGGTGCTCTACCTGCACTGTGTATAGTGCTGGCGGAGCGCTGTTGACGTCGACTGAGAAAATTGTCGGGCGGTGGAAGGAATACTTCGAGGACCTCCTTAATCCCACTGACACGTCTTCCGGGGAGGAAGCAGAGTCTGGGGATGAGGGGTGTGACCCACCGATTTCCGGGGGCGAGGTCACTGAGGCAGTTAAACAACTCCTTGGTGGCAGAGCCCCTGGTGTCGATGAGGTCCGCCCCGAGTTCCTGAAGGCTCTGGACGTTGTAGGGCTGTCTTGGTTGACACGTCTCTGCAATGTTGCGTGGAGATCAGGGGCAGTACCTGTGGACTGGCAGACCGGGGTGGTGGTCCCCATCTTCAAGAAGGGGGACCGGAGGGTGTGTTCCAACTACAGGGGGATCACACTCCTCAGCCTCCCCGGGAAAGTCTATGCCAGGGTGCTGGAGAGGAGGGTTCGTCCGCTAGTCGAACCTCGGATACAGGAGGAACAATGCGGTTTTCGTCCTGGTCGCGGAACACTGGACCAGCTCTTTGTCCTCTCGAGGATACTTGAGGGTGCATGGGAGTTTGCCCAACCAGTCTACATGTGTTTTGTGGACCTGGAGAAGGCATTCGACCGTGTCCCTCGGGGCGTCCTGTGGGAGGTGTTGCGCGAGTATGGGGTGTCTGGCCCATTGCTACGGGCCATTCAATCCCTATACAACCGTTGCAAGAGCTTGGTTCGCATTGCCGGCAATAAGTCGGACTCGTTCCCGGTGGGTGATGGGCTCCGCCAAGGCTGCCCTTTGTCTCCGGTTCTGTTCATAATTTTTATGGACAGGATTTCTAGGCGCAGCCAAGTGGCGGAGGGCTTTCGCTTTGGTGGCCTCAGAATCTCATCTCTGATTTTTGCGGATGATGTGGTTCTGTTGGCTTCATCGGGTGAGGGCCTCCAGCTCGCACTGGAGCGGTTCGCAGCCGAGTGTAACGCAGCGGGAATGAGGATCAGCACCTCCAAATCTGAGGCCATGGTTCTCAGCCGGAAAAGGGTGGAGTGCCCACTCCGGGTCGGGGATGAGTTCCTGCCCCAAGTGGAGGAGTTCAAGTATCTCGGGGTCTTGTTCGCGAGTGATGGGAGAAGGGAGCTGGAGATCGACAGACGGATTGGGGCTGCGGCTGCAGTAATGCGGACGCTGCACCGGTCAGTCGTGGTGAAGAGGGAGCTGAGTGTAAAAGCGAAGCTCTCAATTTACCGGTCGATCTACGTCCCTACCCTCACCTATGGCCACGAGCTGTGGGTAGTGACCGAAAGAACGAGATCGCGGATACAAGCGGCGGAAATGAGCTTCCTCCGAAGGGTGGCTGGCCTCTCCCTTAGAGATAGGGTGAGAAGTTCGGCCATCCGGGAGGGGCTTAGAGTAGAGCAGCTGCTGCTCCACATCGAAAGGAGCCAGCTGAGGTGGTTCGGGCATCTGGCAAGGATGCCCCCTGGGCGCCTCCTGGGCGAGGTGTTCCAGGCATGTCCCACCGGGAGGAGGCCCCGGGGCAGACCCAGGACACGCTGGAGAGATTATATCTCTCGGCTGGCCTGGGAACGCCTTGGTATTCCCCCGGACAAGCTGGAGGAGGTGGCTGGGGAGAGGGAGGTCTGGACCTCTTTGCTTAGGCTGCTACCCCCGCGACCCGACCTCGGATAAGCGGATGAAGATGGATGGATGGATGGATGAATTATATTGCATCAAATTGAGATTTTTTTTCCAGAAATTAGTGTTGTAAAGTTGAGTCAGACCTCAATATGAAGGCATGCAATACAAACAGTATATAATAGCTATGCAGAGAGACTGGATGGGAAAGGATGTGCAGCAAATTTGAGTGAAAGGATAGATGTGGAAATATACTGAGTGAAGAAAGTGTCCTGAGAAGGTGGAAGGAATATTTTGAGAAGCTAATGAATGAAGAAAAAGAGAGCGAGCGGGACAGATGGAGAACAGTTACTGAATCAGAAAGTGCAGAGGCACCTATGGAAAGACTGAAGAATAGAAAGGTGATTGGTCCAGATGACATTCTTGTGGAGGCTAGTGGATATTTTAACCAACGGAGTAAATGTGTGCTGGTGCTGACCTGTAACAATTACAAAGGGTTAAAGGTGATAAGCCATACCATGAAGCTATGGGAAAGAGTTGTTGACATTAGATAGAGAAGAGAGATGAGAAGCGCTGACCATGATTTCATGATGAGAAAGATATGTGATGTTTGCTTTGAGCATGTTGATGGAGAAGCATAGTGAAGGTCAGAGGGCATTGCACTGTGTCTTTGTGGATCTAGAGCAAGCCTTATATGATAGGGTACCAGGGAAGGAACTGAAGTACTGCATGAGACACTGGCCAAGAGTGGTGTTAAGTAGCGTACGTGAGGCTGGTGCAGGACATGTATGAGGACAGGTGAAGTGTGCGGTAGGCAGGCGTTCCTCCGAAGGGTGGCTACCAGCTATTCTTCTCCAAAGCTAACTTAACCTTACTATACAAATGTTTTACTAAAATAATATTAGTAGATGGGAGACAAAATTTATTTTAGTCTAATTTTTAAATGTAATGAATATTCTCATCTTAAATCAGGTATTTAGAACATGAGCAGAGAAAGATCTCTGTTGTCTACACTGTAGCCCACATAGCAAAATTGGAATGGCCCGGATGTGGCCCACAAAATGTGCTTACACATGGCCCACATACCGCAAAGAATGACGGCCCTTTGATGGCCCAGACCTGGTTTGCCAGATGTGGCCCACACATGGGCCAGCACAAGGCCAGTTGCAGACACAGACACTCTGTGCTGGCCCAGAACAGTTTCAGCTTTGGACCCAGATGTCAGCCTAATGTGTACCTTAATCAAGCCATTTAATAATCAATGTGCCAAAACATAATAGTGCAAAAGTAACACGAGGGAACTCTGTTCAGACAGTGAATGGACTGATTCTTATATAGAGCTTTTTCACTCTCCCGGATTACTTAAAGTGCTCTATACAACATGCCACATTCACCCAATCACACACTTTCTGTAAACCTAGTGCTTCCTAACTACATTCACATTCTTGACATGCAGCCTGGAGGAGCCAGGGATCAAACCACTAACCTTCTGATGAATAGGTGACCTGCTCTACCTCCTGAGCTACAGCCACTCAGTGGTAAGCCATCACCGGGTTTTGGATAAAGTGTACACTCACAAACCTGTCAAACCTGCATTTGAAACTTTGGCCACCATAACAATATAGTATTGTAACACGCCGTTTGGGTCTTCTAACTAAAATAGGAAAACAGGAACATAAATAGTTCCATGACTGCCAGACCTGGCCCACATCTGGCTGACATACACCCGGCCATGACACCAGTCAGTCACAAGTTCCAGCTTGATGCCAGATCCGGGCCAGACCTGTTTTCTGTGGGCCTGGGCCACATACACCAAACCATAATCGAGCCAGTTATGGCATGCCATCACATAGACAGTGCCATCTACGCCAAGCTTGGCCCATATCTGGATCATGCCAGAAGTCAGCCAGCAGTGCCGGCTTGATACCAGATCGTGGCCAGACCTGCTTGCTATGTGGAAGAGGGTAATTTTGCAGTGAAAAAGTTAAAGCAGATTCAGCAGGTTGAGGAACCGTAAAATCAGTTGTAATGGCTCAGTGTGGGGAAAAGAATCAGAGGTCACAATAATTTCTATCAAGAGCTACTGTAGATTTTCTAAATGTCCAAGGTTGAGCTCAGCTTATCTAAGCTACTGCTGCTGAGGTGTACTGCTCTTTAAGGATTTACACAACTGAATGTAATCAGCATCAACTAAAATTCACATGAATCTCTGCTACACTTGCTGTAACCTAACTTTGACCTTTAAACCAGTCACTGTGCACCAGTCACACACTGTTCTTTACTTTAAATCCATCACAGTACAGCAAACTAACCTGTTTATCCTGCACTAACCTGCAGAGGATTTTCATGTGGCCTTTAAATAGCAGTTAGTCTACCTATTTTGTTTGTAGCATGTTTCCCCATTGAAAAAAAACATAACATCACATGTACAGACCCAATATCTGATTTAAAAACAAGAAGATTACATTTGAGCTTCAAATTTTCATTTCATCAAACCCTACAGAGCATCCTTAACTTTAAATCTAACCTTTGTCCTTCTTTCTTATCTTTCTCCATCTCTGAGTGAAGTTCGCTTTTTTCTCCCTGTCAAATACAGCAGCTGCACCTTTAGCTGCAACATACTGTGAGACAAACTGCACACAAAGATGGAAACAAAACAAAAGAAACTATGAGTTTTTGCATGTAGGGAGTAAAAGTAAAAACTGGCCAGAACAAAAACGAGTCAAGTAAAGTACAGATACCTGAAAGTTCTACTTAAATACAGTAACAAAGTGTTTGTACTTCCTTACTTCCCACCTCTGATGGTAGGGCTGACAGACGATTTTGAAATGGGGTGGGAGTACAATCAAGAATCAGCTCTGACCCCCTTTCTTGTTTGCAGGTTTACAAGAAGAAGAGGTCAGGAAGGAGTCTGTGTACTAAGATGTTTGACACTGTGATCTGTAGTGAAAGTAGAGACAGAATACATGTGTGTGAATGAGAGGGAGACAGGGCGAATAGATAAGATCCAAAAAGTAGTTTTAGTGAAGATGGACAAGAGAGACAGTGCAAAAGAGAGGTAAAGAAAAGAGTGTAGTGTAGTGGTGTAGTGGGTGGAGGCGAGTGTCAAGGGTGACATAGAAGGATAGCAGCAAAGTAAAAGGGATGATTTACAAGATAGTAGTGAGACCCAGAGACACAGCGACAGAAAACGATGGGAGTGATGAAGGTGGAAAGGCTTAGAAATGTATATATCAGAGGGACAGCTTAGAAAAGCAAGCCTGAGATGGTTTTGTCATGTTCAGAGGAAGGATAGTGGATATATTGGACAAAGGATGTTAAATATGGTATCTGCCAGGCCGGAGGAAAAGAGGAATCCCACAGAGAAGAATCCTTGTGGGACAGAAGAGGATGCTATGAAAGAAGACGTTCCTGTGCAGGCACACTGGAATTGAAATCAAATAATCAATTATGGGATGTGTATAAAAACAGCTGGAATCACTTAACAGTTAAGGCTAAATTTTTGTTAAACCTTTTCTATCAAAGCTGAAACTATACACTTCAATCACATGTTGATTGTTTGATTTTAAACCACATCCATCCATCCATCCACCTTCTTCCGGGTATCCGGGACCAGGTCGCGGGGGCAGCAACCTAAGCAGAGAAGCCCAGACCTCCCTCACCCCAGCCACCTCCTCCAGCCTGTCCCGGGGCCTCCTCCCAGTGAGACATGCCCGGAACACCTCACCCAGGAGGCATCCTTGTCAGATGCCCGAACCACCTTAACTGGTTTCTTTCGATGTGGAGGAGCAGTGACTCTACTCTGAGCCCCTCCCGGATGGCTTAACTTCTCACCCTATTTCTAAGGGAGAGGCCAGACACCCGTCGGAGGAAGCCCATTTCCGCCATTTGTATCCGCGATCTTGTTCTTTCAGTCACTACCCACAGCTCGTGACCATAGGTGAGGATAGGGACGTAGATCAACCGGTAAATTGAGAGCTTCGCTTTTACGCTCAGCTCTCTCTTCATCACAACAAACTGGTGCAGCATCCGCATCACTGCAGCCGCTGCACCAATCGGTTGATCTCCTGTCACTCATGAACAAGATCCTGGGATACTTAAACTCTTCCACTTGGGACAGAACTAGTCCCTGACCCGGAGTGGGCACTCCACCCTTTTCCGGCTGAGGGCCATGGCCTCAGATTTGGAGATGGTGATTCTCATTCCCATCGCTTCACACTTGCCTGCAAACCGTTCCAAGGCGAGCTGGCGGCCATCACCCAATGAAGCCAACGGAACCACATCATCTTCGAAAAGCATGAGATCCTGAGACCACCCAAGTGAAAGCCTTCTGCCACTTGGCTGCACCTAGAAATTCTGTCCATAAAAATCACGACAGAATCGGTGACATAAGGCAGGCCTGGTTAGAGCCCATCACCCACCAGGAACGAGTCCGACTTATTGCCGGCTATGCGAACCAAGCTCTTGCAACGGTTGTATATGGACTGAATGGCCCGTAGCAATGGGCCAGACACCCCATACTTCCGATGCAGAATATTGTGTGTGTTATTTTGTCCAAAAATTGTGCAAAAACATGTGACTCCAGTGTTTACTCAAGCTTCTACTCAACTGGGAACGCTTACAGCAGCAGCATCATGCCTGTGCTGAGCAGCAAGCGATTTACTATTTACAACTGACAAAAAAATGATCACAAATGTGCTGTTTTTATATCTCTGTCATCTCATATTTGAGCTTCTCTTCCTTCTATGCAGTCATCTGAAGTAAAAAGTTGCTCCACTACTTGTTCATTTCAACAAATCACCTCTTTATATTTCATCATGAATGGATGGAAACATTCAGTACCTTAGAGTTCATCTGCAAACTACCATGCCTTTTACTAAAATTTATAAACAGTGTGAATGATGGATGTAACTTCTATGTCTAAAAAGTGAAGCCAAATCACTTTACAGTCTGCATTGTTTCTTACAGTCTGCAAGGGGTGACTCCTCTTGATGCAGAAAGGTTTTCCAGTCATATAGAAATGTAGGAGAAAGGTAATTGTTTTTCTGATGACTTAGTTAGTTTCGAGGTATACTGAACAAAAAATGAATTTAATTTTATAAATGATGGTAACTGTTAGAGTCAGAATGAAGATGAAGCAGGGTACGCTCGCTAGCTGACAAATTGTCAAATGCAAATCATTAAGTCAATAAGCGAGCAGTGTCTTCAGTTTCTCAGTCGGATCCACCCCTCACTCATCACAACCAGATTCAACGCATCAAGATGGGGATGGGAAAAAATGCTTTACTCAAGGCTTCACTAACCATTGATTGATGTCATGGTGGCAGTATCCATCTTTATTGTTGTCCAGGGCTGGGACACTTCTTCCCACCAACTCATCTTCCTTCTGTGCATTTAAAACTAGCTTAATCACTGGCTCACTACCTTTACAGCTTCTCAAGTGGCAAAAAGCTTACATAAGGTTCTTCACCAGTGTGCTCCTCAGTGTGCCACCTAGTGTCCAGTCAGTGTCATCTAAGAAATTCATCCCTAAAACACTGATCTTCTGCCTATATGCTCTTTTTGAAAAAATGACGCAGAACACTAAATTTGTAGTAATCGTTATATGACTTTACAAGATTGTCCTCATTGAAGTCGCAAAACTGACTAGTTCATGTCAAAGCACTTTTGGATGATAGTTAAGAAAAAATATTCTACTGCCAGAAGTGGCACCTAAGGAGCACAGCACTGGAATGTGAATGGGCCAGATTTGAAGAGCTTATTCCAACCTAAGCCTCTCTCTGAAGGATAAACATGGCACATAAAAATGAAACATTTAGTAGCTAAAGAGAATAAAAACATAATCTTCCATGTAGTGTGGCGCTAGTGCTTGACTGTGAATGACCATGGTGCTAAAGAGCTACAGTGGAGCTGGCTGCAATTCAAAATAAAAGCCCACACACAGCAAGGACAGTTGATGGACATGCTATGTCGACAAGACTTTTCACTGAGGACATAAGCTATTTCACATTTTCACACAGAATTTTCTAGAACAAACCAAAAAAAAGCTTTTATTTATTAATTTTGCATACCTGCAGAATTTCATTGAGCTTAAAGCTAACAAACGACTAAGTGAGTGAGTGTGTGGGAATGATGAGAATGTAGGGGTTACCAGTGTTTTGAGTGGAAGCAATCATTTCAATGTCATTTTTCAAATGTGGTTTGTAAATGTTGGAAGAACCACTGATTTTAAACAACTAATCCATTACAAGTAAAGTTATGTAGGACGGCGATTTTACATGTTAGCGACCTCTTAGGATTGACCGAGTTGATATTATGTCATAATAAAATGTCACAGAGATTTTAATGAGACCAAAATTATTTTTCTGAACATATTCGGGATGTATGATGTCAGAAAATGTCCCTTGTTAATGCTTCACCATGGAATGGGTTCTTATTACTTACACTTGAATGCAATATCATGGAAACTGAATTTTACCACTGCTTGTAGTTTGGACTATTATATACATTCATAGAGTAAGTATTTTTTCCATTTCTATCTTTGTTTCTTGCTTAAATCACAGCTTTCAGAAAATGATTGTAAACTTTACAGCTGGTTTACTACCACAGCGTGGGTAAATTCAGCTATATTATATAAAATTAAAAAATGTAGTTTGATTATGAAAACCTTAAACTCACAATACTGCATGTTGATCAAGTTTAAAATGTATTAAGAAAGAATGATACAGCTCCTTGTTTACCACTTAGACACCAAAACTTTGCACTTGCCTCTAAGAGTTCAGACTGTTGTTCTCTAATAGCATTATTTCCAGCCAGCCTTTTACTATTCTCTGTTTTGAGGCAGTGAAAGAGAAAGCAGTAACTACTATAAAAATGTTCTTATTTAAATATTGAAATAAAAATGTCTAAGGAAAGGGTTTTGTTTAAAAAGATTGATGCTGTGTTTCAGCAAGAAGAAGAAAAGAGTTTCGCGTGGTAATTATGTGGGATCTCTGTAATGCCCTCTTGATTGGTGTGATCTCAGAGGTGACGTTCAACTAGTCACAAAGGAGGGAAGTGTCAGGATGAGCTGTGAAGCGCCTCATCATGCTGAGAGCCATCATCTAGCTTTCTAGCAAGCAGCCGAAGATTCTCTGTGAACTCATACAGCTCAAGTGTCTTCTTATTGGAGCTCACATCAGTGTCAGTAACAGCATTTATCTCACAATAGATTTGTGGGAAAAATTATCCACCTGTCACAAAGCTATGTGCTTTGTGGCAGCTCTATTTGTCTTCCTTAGTGTCTTCTAAGGGCTCGTGCATCTGTCAGAGATCTTGCCAAAGGGCAGCAGAACTTCTCTCTGTGTGCAGCGTGTTTAATATCCCCGTTGTCCTAGACGTGGCGCCTTCACCTGACTATGTGACAGCTGGGGGGCTTTGCAGGATAGAGCTGGGGTTCTGAACTGGCTGAGAGCCTGACTTAATCAACATTAAGTCAAAAGCAAAGCCTTAGAGTTCTTCATACACGTTGCCTGACTCACTGAGAGCAGCAGCTTGCCAGAGTCTGTTTATTGGCTGTAGTGCTGCTGTACAGTAATGCCCTTACAGCTTTAATATGTTCTGCCAGCCCTACTGTGTTCAGCTTGATTTTCCGTCTCAGTGGGGAAAGCTTCTTTAACCCTAAGACATGAACTCCTACTGAGCTTGAGTCAATGGATCCTCTACTTACACCCTTGTTGTCTTAGATCCACTTATTGTGTTTTCAGTGACACCCCCTGCAGCTGTCAATGAATTTTTAATAGCAAAGTCAGAAGTGTGCCGTACCATACACAAATGTGGGTTGGTTCTTAAAACTGATTTTAATTGTCGATCAAATTCCATCCCACTGGTTACTGCTCTAACCACCTCACCTCATATTTGTGGGTAGTTTAACTCGGGATTCACCTACTCCACGCCACTGATGCTGTTCTCTGTACGAGTTCATACTACAAATGTATTGGCATTCCACCTTTCTGTTCTCTATACCACTGCCACAGCTCTCTCCCTGTGTGGATACCCCTTTAGTCAGTAATAAATATTAACATGCAAACATACGTCTATACTCCACAATATAAAGTCGAATATGTGCTCTGTACATCAAACCAGCTATGGACTGCACCCATAGTGTCACAGCCTTGCTAATGCAGTATAGAGGTAAATGAAACACCGTGAGTGAACAACCTCCACCACAGTTTATTTTCCCTGGGTGTCATTTGTTTGCTCTTGCCAGTTATTTCCCCAGCCATCAGATTCATGACTTATAATTAGTACCAATTTTCATTTTACAGCCAGCAGCGGAATTCCTTTCTTTTTTAAGATTGAATATCCAAGAACCATAGTATGACAGTTGTTTACTGGGATTTCTTTGTTTTACTGCCTTGATAACATCTGTTTATCCTGGGGTCTGTAATCAAAGAAAATGCACATAATCGGCTCTTACATCTTGATACATGCTCAATCATCCCGATAAGAAAATCCCAGAAAGTTGATTCTGTATCTCTGGACGTAGCGTTTCCACTCATCCATGTGACTTCTTCAGTCCCAGCTGACTGCAGGTTTCCCCAACTTCACAAACAGTACATTTGCATAATAATTTAAATTAGCACCACTTTATGAACATGAAAGGGAAAAGACCATCTCTGAAGCTGGGGAGGGGGCTTAAAGGTAGATCTTTAACCATCAGTGTTGTGATTGTAGCGTTTCCCTAACTCTCTTTAAATAGCACTCATGGCCATTGATCAGTGGTCATGACCAGAGATGGGCAGTAATCAGATTACAGTAATCAGAATTACAGTAACGTGTTACAAGTAACGCGTTACTGTAATCTGATTACTTTTTTCAAGTAACGAGTAAAGTAAGGGATTACTATTGCAAAAACGGTAATTAGATTACCGTTACTTTCCCGTAGGAACGCTGTGTTACTAAAACCGTGACTTTTTGTGAGAATGTCTCATGACAGTGACGTAAGCGAGTGCGCCATTAGTTACAACAGCTGTGTGCAGATCAACAATCGATCATATATCGAGTGCGGAGAGAGTATGAGCGTGCAGCGTTTAAAGCGTGGAAGTACTGACCTTACTTTGAGTTTGATTCCATAAAAAGTGACAAAAACATTAGCGTCCGCTGTGCGTGGGAAGAAAACTTCTTTTTACAGCGAAAAAAACCCCTAAACTTCCAAGCAAGCACCGAGTGCGCTACCACGTAATGGGAAACTCACAGAGAAACTCGCGGATTCTTCAACTGACCGTGGCACACCTGTACCAGGGTAAACCTCCACCTACCCCACTCCTGCTTTACAGGTGAAAACAGAGCAACAGGACCGCTGAGTCTTTGACTTTATTTTCTGCTGCGTTTTACTTGCATCTATTTGAAAGACTGAGTGTAAACACAAAAAATATTTTATTTTATGTGCTGGAATGTGTAGAAAATAGGTTTAAATGTTAAACTAATTTATTCAACTCAGAGAATGTTGCATATAATTAAATTTTTGCTTGATGCATAAAGTTAAAAGATTAAAACTAATAAAACAAGTTAAAAAAGATACTTTTCCATTTGATTACATTTTGTATGATGGATTATGCAGAAAAAGTAGAATTGGGCTGAAAGATCTATCACTTTATCACCTCTTCAGGTTGTAAATCGTGTTTTTAAAAAGTAACTAACTAACTAAGTAAATAATTACTTTTGAAAATAAGTAATCAGTAAAGTAACGGGATTACTTTTTTGGGGAAGTAATCAGTAATTAGTTACTGATTACTTTTTTCAAGTAACTTGACCAACACTGGTCATGACGATTGCATATTAGTAATAATAATAATAATTAGTAATGTTAGTCAGTGCTGCTAATTTGGGAATTGCTGCTACATTTAGGGAAACCTGCAGTCAGATAAAAGTAAAGAAGTCACTTGGATCAGTGACGAAATGTTTCTCCCACTGAAAACGCTACATCCTTTCTGAAATAAACTATTGAATCACCCACTGTGTATGCTTTTTGACAATAAAGTTTTATCAAAAGCACACAGACTAAAACAAAACATCCAATATCACATTAAACACAACTCTTGAAGTGGACTGTATAACCAGTGTGTTACTGAGAAAGCTGTCCACATGAATACATATTACAGTCAGAGGACAATACAAACAATGAATTAGAAAAGCAGCATACTCATACCTGACACTGCACCACAGATGTCTACTATCAGCGCAGGAATTGGATATTATTCATGTTGTGATATGTGCAAATTGATTTCTTCACTTAAAGAAGTAATCCATAAAAGCTCCAAGTGCAATGGAATTGCCTCCCCAGTATGGGTGCCAGTGCTTTCCTGCATGTTAATGCAGGAAAGCACTAATTGTAATGTGCATCCTACTGATAACACCACATGCTGGGACAACCCCCTGTGCCCTTTTTTTAAAACATCAGTTGTCTTTGTACTGTGGGGGGGTTTCAGCAGATTGGGGAGATACCTGCGACATATGGATCCAAATGCATATTTGAGTATTAGTAAGCCAGCCCCACACTGTGCAACTGTCAGCACTATCTGCTAATCTGCAGACAGCAGTAGTAGTCTATCTCTGGAAGTAGATGTGTGATTAGATGCACCATCACAGCAGAAGTGCTTACCTCACATTAAGAACAAAACTAAAGGAATTAGAAGTTCTAAAGTTGATACAATCAGTCAAAAAGCAATTCCAATGAGTAGTGAAGGGTTTAAAAGCAGGTCTTTAAAGATTAACATGATACAATTGAAGAAAACAAAGCAATTAAAGATAAGAAGAACATTATAAAATACAACTCAATAAGGAAAAAGGAGAAAGTGATGCAGAAAATTCCAAAATGAAAATCAAATACACAAATGTGCTCCTGAAAACAAGAATGAGAAGAAAATGGAAATTATTGCACATAAGCATTAGGCTTATAATGCAGGCATTTACATATGTATTTGATTGCACAGACTATGCCTTACTATATGGATTCTTATTTCAGCTGATATGGTGTAATGAATAAAAGTAGACCGCCGTGGTTTCATTTCTTTTATAAAATTTGAATCAAGCATTTAAAAAAATCAAGGTGGTTAAGGGCTTAAAACCTGGGACTCTCTACCAATTGCTCTTAGAACTGAAGAAGCTTCTCGGATGAGAGATGAAACATCTTCAAGGAAATTTAAAGAAGTCCAGATGCCTTTCTTTCCAAGCCCTTTACACTATAGTTTTCATTGTAAGTTTTGAAGGAAGTACTTTTCTTGTGTCCACAGTACAGTAGCTGAGGATGGTCTTAATCTTCAGAATGTCGTGTTTAGCTTCTTAGCTTCTTCTGGAAGTTGTTTCACCAGCACAAAGGTCTTTAGTGATGCAAGTGAAAGTTTAAAGAAAAACACCCAAACATGTGAATAGTAACATTGTATTATCACTTGTTCACCTTTGTGGTTGTCGCGCTGACCTAGTAGGTGTGGCTGTGGCTGTGGCTGTTACTCTTCTCTTCTCTTCTCTTCTCTTCTCTTCTCTTCTCTTCTCTTCTCTTCTCTTCTCTTCTCTTCCTCCTCTTGCCCACTACCTGCTCTGTGCTGCTGCTTGCGCATGGCTGCTGATTAGACCTTGTGCAATCGACAACTAAGCGCGGCCTGGTGTGCGCCGCTCCGCCAGGTGAGCTGAATTAGAGCAATCAAGGGCTGGCGTGCCTAGTAGACCTTAAAATGCATGCAGCAGCCATTTGACCTGGGTGTGACATACTGAGAGGACAGCAAACCAAGCATAATCCACTTTCCACTGTGAGGAAGACTTTGAGCTAGACGGGCTATCGGTAAGCTCTTGGACTCATATTTGCTGCTTATGTTTGGAAACTATGGAAGCTCAATTGTGGAATGTGTTTATGCTTTGGGAAATAGTTACTGCATTTAAGTTTAAAAAATTATATTTATATTAAAATGAATGTTTAAGTTTGAATAAATTGTTTATGTAGATAGTGTTTCCCACATATTTATGTTAATTAATACTAAAAATAGTTACCCCAAATCCTTGGTTAAATCTTAAAACTAGTGTAAATATGTTTGGTTTAATTTAAGGAAAATAATTCTTTGTAAAAGAAAATCCTTGGTTAAAGTCTCTATTAAAATATTTGCAAACTCTAAAATGTATACTTTAAAAATGTAATTGTTTATAAAAAGTGTAAAATGCAAGGTAGACACACTTTGTATATTTAAGAACCATAGTTTATTTCATCTTCATTGTTTGAAATTACTCAGCTCTGTGATTTAAAAACCAATGAATGTAAAACTAACTTAAACTGGGATAAATGATAGTTTAGACAAGTATTTAGCTTTAGCTATGTTAAGTGGCTTTACTGAAGTGTATATATTTTTGTTATTTCATTTGTCTTCTGTGTAATGCATTTAATCTGAATGATTAATGAAATGTTCTTTATTTTTTGTGTTGAAAGGTTTTTCGCCTATGTCTATCCATCTACCTACCTATTAGCTATCCAACTAGCTGGTCAAAATAAATTCAAAGTCTGGTCTTTTTCAAGTGTGGGCACCTCACAGACAGAACACTTGACAGTGGTCTTATCCGGTTGTTCAGTCTGACGTCACTAGCCGTGTCTGGGCCTAAACTCTGCTGCAGGTCCATATATCAAACGATCACTATGGCATTACTGAGAGTTGAAAAACTGTCTAAAGTCTTTCATCTTTAATAAAATGATCAGCTTTCTGCTCTACCAGGTGTAGAGCAGAAGTTTATCATCCAGGCATCCATGAAAACGGAATTTATGACATTTAACGGAGTTAGAAGTTAGCAGGGAGTTAGCTCGCTAGCTTCTATCTAAATACAATATAGCATGTCCTGACTGTGGGGTTTTGGAAACAAATTAAAACGTACAGCTCTGCTATCACTTCCAGCATAAATGAAGACAGAAAACTAAACTGCAGTGACGTTTGTAGGGTTACTGAAGTTTGGCTAGCTGGTATATAATGATGTGCTACGTGACCGCTAGCGACACAGCTATGTTAGCATAATATAAACAAGCTAACTTTTTTCCCACTCGATAAAAGTTAACGTGAGTGTTCTCGGTGGTCAGGAACAAATGTAATCGCATGGCAGGATGCTGTAAAAGGACCAAACTTCAGTCAGGAGAACAACTGAGATCATCCATCTACAATACGAGGTTAGTCATTCATATACTGCTGCATGTGCTGGGCTGTAGCTACATCCTAAGGTTTTAAAAACTGAGCTTAAATAAATGATTAGCGGTAATAAAAGCCGAGGGAGGTCAACAGTGATCACTGACTGCTTTAGGAGCTTTTTGAGTTCAAATAGAAGAAAACATTAAACATGTTAACAACACAAAAGCCATATTAAACGCAGACTACTTTAGGCCTGGAAGTAGGATTCGTCACGTCATCACTGAACAACCGGATTACTAAAGCGCAACAGACTTTGTAAATATGCATCCTCCTGAGATTTCTCTTGGGATAGCTGACCAACACACACACTTAAGCCTCCTGACTTCTCTCTGCCTCGGCTTATGAGTGCCTTGTATCTTGCAGTGACCCCTCTTTATTTAAATTAGTGCAGTGTTCTCTTTATGGTAGACTTGGATATCGATACGCCTGCCTCCCGGAGAGTGTTTTTCACTGGATCGGCTATTGTGAAGGGGTTTCTCTTCACCATGGAAATGATTCTGCGATCATCCACCACTGTTTTCTTCTGTGGTCGTCCACGTATTTTCATGTTGCTGAGCTCACCAGTGCATTGCTCCTTTCTCAGGATGTACCCAACTGTGGATTTCGCCACTTCTACTATTGTAGCAATTTCTTGGATGTGTGGGTTTTTTGTCTTTTTTTTTTTTTCTTTCCTTCGCAGCTCAACGACGGCTTGTTTCACCTGCATGGAGACCTCCTTTGACTACATGTTGTGTGTTTACAACAAAATCTTCCAAATGCAAGCACCACACCTCATATCAACTCCAGGCCTTTTCTGCCTAATTGATAATGAAGGAACTGCCCACACCTACCCGTGACTTAGCTTTTGATTCAAGCGTCAACTTGAATCAAACTTGTGTCAGTGCCCAAATATATATGGACCTAAGTGAAAACATAAGGACTCTTAAAGACTTTCAACAAGCACTAAATTGAGACAGTGGGCACTGTAGGGGATACAAAAGGGAATCTGGGTGACCCATCATTCCAGCCTAGACCCCTGAATGCTTACCACTCACTACAGCAGCACCATCATATGCTTAGCCTATACGGTTGTTTTTGTAGTCAAAGCCATGATGTTCCAATAAGTGGACAATCTTTCCCACTGCATGGGAAAGATGAGATGCAGTGGGATCTCAGCACATTAATTGAGAAAAGTCCTGTTGATGACTCATTTTAATAGTACCAGAATACAAATGAAATGTGTTATGGTTTTGAAACATCCTTTGTCTCATCTGCCATGATACTGAAATTTTTTTTTTTTTTTTTTTTTTTTTTTTTTTTAAATTCAACAATTTCAGAATGGACCACTCCTGCCAAACAGTCCAGAACCTCTTTCTGCATTATAGTGCTTGTGTACTTTGTGTCGTGAATGGTCGTTAATCTACATTTAACTGCTGCATCATGGTTTGGAACGGTTTCAAGAATTTCCCTAAAGTTGTCTTTGTTATTCGATTCCTCGGACTCATTGTGTCCTCTCTGTGCTCTATTTTGTCTGACAGTAAGCCTGGGAGGACCTAAAATTTGAAGTTCATGATTCTAAATGTATAAATTAACAAACCAAGTTCTGAAAAAGTTAGGATGCTGAATGAAATCTAGATTGAAACAGACTGCAATGATTTCAACCTATATTTTATTCACAACAGAACATCGGAAACAAGTGTTTTAAACTGAGACAACTGAATTTTGAATTTCATTAACAATATGTCATAGTCAGTGGTGCGTATTGCACTCAGGATGCAGACTCGGAAGAAATAAAAGACAGCACATTCATTTACAGTGAGGCAGGGAATAGGATTGACAGTAGAAGGGGTGTTAGTTAATGGGTCCATGGCTCCAGTACAAACAGGTCCACAGGGGAACACTTTCTGTAACTCAGACACAAATCAGGATTCCTGTGCAGAGATGAACAAACAGGTGAGGCAAAGACAAAGGGCCAAAGCATGCAAGACGTACTGATGAAGGCACAGATTTCACTAACCGTTTCCAGTGTAACGCTCAGATGTTGGCTGAAGGACTTCCTCCACCTTAAATAGCAAGACAATGGTAAATCATAAACTATGACAAAGAAGATTCAAGACTGTTGAGCATCTAAAATCCCATATCTGACTAATTATAAAATCCCAAAAGTCCTGGAACTAGTCTCCTCTGTTCCCAGATGTTAAAAGGAGAGAATGGTACAAAGTGTTGAGCATGATCCTACCCAGCTTTTTTTGATGTGCTGGGTGAAGTTGGGATGCATGGTGAAAATGAATGAGCTTCGTACATAATCTTAAAGTGGACTTATTCTGGTTTATTTACAGTGGTGGATGTTTATGATGGGCAGACAGTCAGAAGAATAAATGGAAGATGGCTTTAAAGAGAGAGAAGCTAAAACATTGTGTTTCAGCCCACAGTAGGTGATCTGTGGGGCTGTGTCAAGCCCGTATATAAGGTAAATAAGGATTATTTTGAACTATGATGCTGGAAATGAACATAACAGGTCCCCTTTTAATGCTTGTACTGCAACTGGTTTCCTATTACAGGCAGCACACACAAGGTGCTTGTGCAGGGACCTCCTGCCTTTCATCCTGATGAGGTAACAGGAACAGAGGTTGCTGTGGTGTTTAATACTTTTCAAATCCTATCATTAGCTCCATGGTAACCACTTCAGCTTCTGTTTTGCTTCTTTTGTTCATTAACCCTGCCTTATTTTTCATTCTCAGGTTCTGAGTCATGCGTTATCTCACTTTCTGGCATTCTTTCATTTGTTCTTTTGGCTGCATTTCCTTCACACTTCACATATTTTACAAAGTACTAACTGAAAAACATGTAATTTAAATTATATATTTTAAGATTATTCCCTGTAATATTTAAAACACTTGGATTTCTTTGTTAAAATATAATGCTCTGATCATTCCTTTCTATTCTATATAAAGCTTTGACTAAAAATGACAAAGCAGTGCAGAAAGTTTGATGAAACAAGGTCTTTCATTTGATAATGATAACACACAGAAACCCAGTAGGTCGATGACTTAATGGGTGCAGCCGCTGCCAAAGCACTGCTCAATTTTCCCGTCAATTTTGTTTTTGGAACATTGCAACATCCAGTTTCAAATAAGCTTCACGGTGGCTGGTTCACAGTTCCATGGACCAGGTCACATTACATGGAAGCAGGTTCTTCAGGTCATTACTGCATGACAGCAAAGCCACAAATGATTTGTCACTAGGGGCAAAAACGGCTGACATGGTTGTACTGTAACGTAACAAAACTGTAGCAGTGAATAATCTTTGCCAGTCAACTGTGCAATCATTAGCGAATGATTAACATATTAATATTTACTGTATATATATATATAATATATCATAACCAAGTTATTATTGCAAGTTATTACAGTCATTTGTCTTGTGCTTCATTTGGGCTCAGTCTAATGGAGGAATTGTTATCGTTATTATAAGCTTTTTCCATCCACCTACCCTCGCATTTCCAAAGTGAGTGCCCCTACAGGTGGCAGGGCTCAACGTGACTTGATATAGTGGCAGGGTACATACACTGCAGCCTAATAACATTTAGTATGTCATGTTTGTCTTAGTATGTCCTTTCAGCCTTTCATGTGGTATCTAACACCATTCAGTCCCACGCTGACTTGTCACTGTTATTTTATCACGTTTTATTAACAGCACAGCACGGTGAAAGGAAAAGGCCAGAGCAGAAACGAGACAAAAACCACCATGCAGACACATCACCGAGCAGGTGCAAGTCAAAACGACGAACAGCTTGCTGTAATGAAAAACCCCAAACAGTCAAATGATGGATGATCAGCTACCCTCAGCCCCCGCAGCCTCCTTCTTATACCTTTACAGATAATTTCTTACATGTATGAGATGGTAAGCTGCACATTATTAGAGGTTTCAGATTTTCTACAGAGAAATGAATCAGCTTCTTTTTGTTGTATGTGGACTTAAATCCCACATGTATTTTTACTCTGTGGAATAAATTACTGGTTCGGTTTCAACCTTAAAATACTTAAATTGTTCCATCTGTGATAAATTCTTCTGCCTGGGTAGTAGGAAAAAAAGAGAGGAAGGCATGGAGGTCAGATCGTCTCTGCCCTACAGTCTTGCTAAGTGGCCGGAGGCGATAAAGAAGAGAAGTTGTTTTTTCTTTTTTTTTCTGTTTTGTTACTCTATGTTTGCCTGCATGCCCTAACTTTGTTGTCAGGAAAATTTGTTCATCTTGGCTTTTTCATATTCACATCAATGATGCACAGCAGCACCTTAGAGATTAGAGGAGGAGACCACAGATCCACTGAGAAGAGCCAGCTTTAGATTAGAAGGTATGTATAATACAGTTATGTCATTCTATCATTTAGAAACGGGTTGCTTTTACATTAATGTTACTTAATTATTTGCATTATTCGCTGTTAGTTCCTGATTGATGTTGTCACTATTTCAGAAATAATTTATTAAAAGTAATTAAGAAAGTCAGAGCTTTTTTCTTGTGTGCAGACCCGTGCTACTCCCTGGGTTTGGAAAGCTGCTGTTATGCAGAAGAAACACATTAACCCTGAGATCTGGTGAGTCTTGTTGATTTGACCTGTCACATACTGTCATTAAGCTGAATTACAAACACTGTATGTGTGTGTTATAAAAATGTCTTAGTTGAGAAATTGTAGAGCAATGTATAGAAGGGAAAGTGTAACACACACTTCTGCTGTTTGGTGATTTGGGAGAGGATTCTGTCCGTGTGTGTGCCTTTCAGAACACCAATTAACCATATCTGCTAAGAAGAGGAGGTTATCAAAAGGTGAGGGTATTTCGCACACAGCATTAATCTTCTTTAATGGAGAGGCCTCAGCCACTGTGACTGGATGGCTCCAATCACAGTGGATAGGTGGTTGGTCCAGATGAAACACCTGTGGAGATATAGATATGTCGAGAAAAGAGGACGTCAGGTTTTGAATGGATTATTTAAAGCAATTTTGGAGATTAGGAGGATGCCCGAGAAATGGAGAAGAAGTGTACTGGCACTGATTTCCAAACATAAGGGTAATGTGCAGAGCTGTAGTAATTAGGAGGGGATATAGTTGACGAGTCAAGCTATGGGATGGAGTTTATTTTAATGCTGAGAAACAGCACAACAGATGTGACGTTTGCTTTGAATGTGTTGAGCCAGTGGTGGGGTGTCTGGTAAAAGTAACAAATGAGTTCAAGGTGTGTTTGGGATTATCTCAGGAATTTACTTTGAGCCCCTTCTTATTTGCAACAGTGATGGACAGGCTTACCGATGAGGTCAGACAGGATCCGTAGACTATGGTGTTTGCAGACATTGTGATCTGTAGTGAGAGCAGAGAGAAGGTGGAAGAGAGTCTAGAGAGGTGGAGGTAACTTCTGGAGAGAAGTGGAGTGAAAGTCAGTAGAAACAAGACGGAACTCAAGATGCAAGGAGCAGAGCAGAAGGTAGATGAGTGTACATACCTGGGTTCAACCATGCACCAGCTAGGTGAAGGCAGGTTGGAGTGGGTGGAGATGAGCATCAGGGGTAGGGATGGGTATCGAAAACCGGTTCTTGTTGAGAACCGGTTCCCACTGTTTCAATTCCTTGGAATCGTTTGCCATTTTTGCAAACGATTCCCTTTAATGATTCCAGTCGCCCCGAATTATGCGGAGCGTCATTTACCTGGCAGGAAACACGGCGCGTAAGCGGCTCAAACGCTCAAAAGTTTGGTTATACTTTACGAGAACGGATGACAACAGGGCAACTTGCAATACTTGCAAAGTAGATATTTCATTTAAGGGAGGAAACACTACGAATATGCAAAAGCATTTGCTCACAAAACAACGCGATGACCTTAAATGAATGTCGTGTTTTTAATTCCGCTCCGGACTCGTGAATCTCAACCCAGCAGCAGCGGTAACGTTTGCACGTCCTCTCCCGTTAATGCGGCAGGTAAATAATCAACTAACAGTGCATATTATGTTAGCGCGATCTGCCTTATTACAAACCTGCCATTACTGTGCATTTAGTGACCATGATGAGACAGAGTCTGGCTCAGATGCTGGCAGTTCTTGCTGCAGTCTACCGGTAGCGTCTCCTTTCAGGCCAGGATAGACGAATGTCACCGAGCAGTGACTAAGTTTGTGGTAAAAGGCTTGAACCCATTTGCCACAGCAGATGCCCCGATTTCACTTTGGTAAGTGAATGTGTTTAATTGTAGGCAGAGACATTACTGGATATTCTTGTGTAATTGCTACAGAAGAATATTTATTTTATTATTTTACATTTACAATTTTTTTTCCTGGGGCCCCTTTGACACCCCATTGAAGAGCCGTAGGCTGTGTATCTCTTAAGATCTCACTGTTGGGTTTGTAAGGCCATGTTACTCCTAAATTTCTATCTTGTTCAAAGAGAAGATATAAAACAAAGTTCTTTTTTTTTTTTTTTTGATTCACCTTTTATTGTTTATTTTATTTTCACTTACTGAATACGGGACAGACGTGACTGGGGGAAAGAAAGAGGGAAAGAGAAACAGCTGAGAAGAGGGACGGGGGAGAAGGGCAAAAAACATAAACCAACAGAACGGGCAGAGAAAAAAAAAATGCATATCGATAACCTGGATCACCTGCTGAGAAAGAAAAAAGAAAACAAGCAGAAGAGAACAAGAGTAATAGAATAAACAACATCACAATGATATATGGGAATATGACAGTAAATACTAAATATTAAACATTATTGTGCAGCACATAAGATCAACAGAACACAGTGTGCTTTGAGGTAGGAGCCAAAAAGGGTGTAGTTTGTGGGTGTGATCACCCGTGTGTACACCTGTGAGCATGGACGCGCTTGTTTTTTGTTTTTTTTAAAAGGTTCCTTCATGTAATGATCTGCTAGAGGGTGTGGGGGGGCCACAGCCCCGTCCTCCAGGGCATGAAGCAGGTATGGAGGAGATCAAAACTCCAGACATCCAGAGGCCCCCAGAACACAAGAGACCAAGGAAAACCAACAGAGGGGCAGCTGCGCCACTGTCCCAGAAAGAGCTGAGGAGAGTCCCAGATGAGGGCTCACTCAGCAGCCGCGGAGCAGAAGCCAGGGGGGGTTGCAGTGACGCGCCCGTGAGCTCCGCCGGCCGCCAGCCGTGCCTGAGTGACCGAGCCCCAGGCCGAGAGGCCGGAGGCACCCCACCTCCGAAGTGGCCCGAGCGAGCCCCAGGCTCCAGGCCCCGATAAGCGGCCGCCAAGGAGTGAGCCGGTGTGTACCTGGACGCCCATCCCCGGACACAAAGACCCACCAACGCACCGATGTCTGAGGGAGTCCGCCACTGGCAGGGGAAGTGGTGGTAGGGGGAACAAAGTAATAAAACAAAGTTCTAAGCTAATCGACCTTAGTGTTCTCCTTTTTTAAAGAGAATCGATAAGAGAATCGATAAAGAATCGAATCGTTAAACAGAATCGAAAATGGAATCTGAATCGTGAAAATCTTATCAATACCCATCCCTAATCAGGGGTAGATTTTCAGGACGGTGGTGCTATGATGTATGGTTCGGACAGGGTGTCCGACAAAAAGACAGGAGGCCGAGCTGGAGGTGGCAGACTTGAGATTAGAGATATCACCTAGAAAATCTACTGAAAATGTGCATTTCACAAATATGACAAATGTATATATCTATGTAAATAATGTGACAAATACTCAAGCAGGGCCTGCACATAACTGATCACCAGTAATGGCTATAAGAATTACCAAGAGAAGAAGGGGCCATTCATTTTTTTAGATCAACTGCTCTCCACCAGCTGTACAGCCAGAGGTTATGATAAGTTTAGTTTAGAGACTGACTTAAAAAAAAGCATGCCAGTGCTCATGTATCAACATGTGTGATGTGCGAGCCCCATCGTAACCCCTAACCTTAAAGAAAATATGGTGTTTTTCAAACTTTACAGCCAGGACCTAGCTGTGCATTTCAAGTACTCGCTACCTTAAAATAAAAATGATTAGGTGTCAGAGTGGTAATTTCAGTGGCATGGAAATTCATACAAAAGGTCGTGACATCAAAATCAGGCTTATTATTCTATGGCGTATACATATCTATAATAACAGATCAGAATTCAGGATATTTTCCTTGAATTATGAACTTAAATGCATTAAATAGCAGCAAATTAGATGTCAGTTTTACTTCAGAGTTTATTTAACATGAAAGTTTGCATAGCAAGTAAATACTTAAAAATCAGGTTCATCAGAGTAAGGCACACATTTATAACTTGTCTGCAGTAGCAGAGGTACAAAATCAGTTGAATATGTTTCATCATACGATGGTGTGAAATGCTCGTGGTTTTTTTTTTTTTTTTTGGTTTTTTTTTGTTTAATAGTAAAATTTGTTTGATTATCCAAAACACTGACAAAACAAAAAATAGGAAATCAGGAAGGGGGCAAACACTTTTTCACACTTCACTTTCCACAGGTTTAATGATATAGAGTGGATTTATAGCAGCTGTGTACATCATAGGAACTTTATGTAAAATATACAGAATATGACAAAAATTCCAGATTTATTTCAAAGATCATCGTACAGACATTCCTGTACCTCAGGCATTCTCTCACTATCCAAGACTGTGTTAAGTTAGGTAGTCAAGAAACCCATTGTCCTCTCTTGTAGAGGTCTCCATATTGCCACAGGTACAATATGTCATCAGGACCAACTGGCTTTCCACTCTTCATAGCTGCCCCCTACTTCCTCCTTACTAATGCACTTCAATTAAATTCAATTTTATTTATTCAGCACCAAATCAAAACAACAGTTTCCTCAAGGTGCTTTATACTGTAAGGTCAGACCGTTCTCATTCCGAACGCATAACATACCAATGATTTGTCACGTCCCAAGCAAATGGTAACGTTCCGCATCCCTATGTTACGTGCTTGATGATGGATGGGATCCAATGGAATGATGCTCCCGGTGGTAACACACGTTCCAGCCATGTATTCCAGCCCTAACCATAACCTTATCCATAACCTTAACCACACTCTTAATCATGTTAGATAGTGTTTTCCAAAGCAATTCATGATGAGGAAGTAAAAGAAATGTACATGTGTAGATTGATTCCAAACGGTTCTCATGTTTTCGAACACGTAACATACAGACGAGTTAGGCGGCCGAAAGCATAACGTACTGACGATTTGTCACATGGCGTTGAATGTTATGCTTTGAGATGAGATTGTGTTGGTAAGGTAGATCCTACAATAATACATACAGAGAAAAGCCCAACAATCATATGACCCCCTATGAGCAAGCACTTTGGCGACAGTGGGAAGGAAAAACTCCCTTTTAACAGGAAGAAACCTCCGGCAGAACCAGGCTCAGGGAGGGGCGGGGCCATATGCAGCAACTGGTTCCTGATTCATTATTTGTCCTCCATCTGTCCCCACTCTTTCTCATTTTCTTCATTTATCAACACCTCAATGTCCTTCAATCTTCTCAGCACAATCTCTTCATTTGTTAGCACATTTCCATCTCTAACCTGCTGCACAAATGTTTCAGCTCTATCTCCCTGGCGAGCAAACACATATACGAACTAAACTCTTATTTTCCCTGTTACGGTCTCCTACGGAAAATTATTCTTGGATGAGGGACCAGATTAAATGTGATTTAAATGTCACTATAAAGACTGCAGCTAGGTATCAAGAAACCTCTCCGTGTCTGGGCTTTCTTGGGCTCCACTCATGGAATAGGGTGACCAGGTGTCCCACTTTATGTGGCATCATTTTTATCCCCTACCCCGCTTGTGCCATTGAGACCATTTCCCACATTTTGATTTGCTCTAATTTACAAAAGTCAATGTGAGAGTCTCACAGGAAACATGGCACAGAAAGAGATGTAGGATACATCTATACTAAAACCTGAAGCTGATTAGGAGACAAAAGAGCTTCCATTATAACACAGAACAGTTTAAAATGTTATTGGAAGAGATGGTGTAAGGATATCACAAAGGACCATTAAACACAACTTTACATGTTCATTTATGCTCACAGGTTGTGTTCAAATAAAATACAGTATATCTCTCTGATATTATTCTTTTAATCTGCTTAAACCTAAACTTCAAATCCCTTATCATCATTATTAACACGTCCCATATTATTCCGCAAAAATGTGTTTCTTGCTCTAAATGTAGGTTTTTGGGATCTGGTCACCCTACTAAAGGAGCGGCTCATTAGTGATTGGCTTGTAAGCAGCCAATGGGCCCGATGGACATTGGGCTGGGCACCCTGTGGACTTCGGCCCACTTGAGTTTTGCGGGCACAGGATGTAGTCCTGTGGTTTGTGGAGCAGGTAGCAGTTAAAGAGGCCTTTGGTATCTAAACTAGCTTGGGGGAGGGAGGTCTGGGCATCTATGCTTAGATTGCTGACCCAGATAAGCATTAGAAGATAAATGGTTGGGCATGCAGCTACAGTGAGTTTTCCACCTAACTAGGCCACTGTCCCTCTGTTCTCATAATCGGTAAGAGAGAAAAACCTTTCTAGTCTCCAATATCAACTTGTTGTGAAAACTGTATTCGGAGTTGTAATGGCTCTTTCAAATGCTGCCAACTCTAGAGCATTTTATAAATATGTGGTGTAATTCATTTACAAAGGAGTGCCAGCCAGCCACTATGTTAGCACCACAAATATCACCATAAATTCTAAAAGGTGTTAGGTGTGAGAGGCACAGAAATGATTATTGATGGGGAGTGTGCTGTGCAGTGTTTGAATGTAAACAGGATCTCTTTGACAAAGAGAGCATTGCGTACAGTAAGGCCAGCATGTTTGTGGAGTGGTTAGCACCGTCACTGTCAAATTAGTATCCCAGAACCCCGTAGCTAATTGGCTTTGTGTACACAAGATCAATTAATTATGGAATTATGAGCAAATGTAAATTTGAAAGTCTGTGTTTAATTATTAGCCATGTTAGAAGGGATAATGAATATTTTAATTAGTGACCAGGTTTTTGCATTGAACAATATTACAAGTGATAAATGGATCAGTCCTAATAATATAAACCCCTCTCATTCTAAGACTCTTTTATGATATAACATGTTAAGCCATTACAATTTCATACAGACATTTCCTATTTTTATATGCTATACAGTAATCATGTAATGAGTTCTGAAAGAAATCCAATCATCTGATGCTGATTTATAGCATTTATTATTGGCTTATTTTTTAATGAGCTGCAATTCAAACTGGACTAAGCAATAATTTATTGCAGCATAGAAAAAATACAGTCCTGTGTGCATTTCACTGAGCTGTCGCACACTCTGTTGACAATATAGGAAACAAAACGTCAGTTTGTGGTGTTGGTTTTCACATATATCTCGAGTTTAAACCTTGTCTAAGCCAAACCCATTAGGCTAAAGCTCAAAGCTTTGCTGTTCTTTCCCCTGTAACTGCTTTTGGCCTCTCAAGACTGTCAAAGCTTCATGAAATATTCAGTACAAAGGATACACACTACCAGAATTCATGTACTGTTGGTTAGAGAGGGGGTTGATGAATGACACTATGAATGATAGTGACATACCATTAAACAGCAATACTAAAAAAGGATAAATAAATAAATACCAGTGTCATACAAAGAGAAAACACATCAGTTCATAATAAATTTTACGTCGCTTTGCTTCATTCAAAGCCAGATTTAATTTAAAGCTTTTGAAGTTGTTTGGAGTCCAACCATTCTCCCGTCTCTGAGCAGATTCCACCGAAGCTCAACAAAGATTCATTCATTCATGTATCCTGTCTTCAGGATATTGGTTTTAGTTTCGTTGATCGTCATCAAGCCCTGCTCCTGTACCACCATTACTAGAGTTTGGACTGTGATGGGCGAACATGCCTTTAAATCTCTTGTCGTCACTATTCTCTTAAAACGATCATATGGCACTGCTGTAAAAAGACGATGGAAATGCTCCTCTGAGATATGGGAGCATGTTGACATGACTGCATCACATTTTCTGCAGATTTGTCAGCTACGCAGTCATGCTGCCAATTACCACTTCTATCACAGTTCTTAGGGTTTTTTTTTTTGTCTGTGTAGGCTTTTTCTTTTCAGAATTTAGATGTAGTTTGAGGGAAGCTTTGTTTTGTTAGATGTTAGAGAATGGACATGATCAGCACCAATATTCAGACAATCCATTCCAGCTATTTATTGATTGGTATTAATGATATTATCTAAAGTGTACTAGGAAAAAGCAGACTGGTTCAATGAATTTCAATATTCGTTACAAATCATTATTGGTTTGTGTAGTTTTCTATTTTTTGGCTGGATTGAAACTGATGAAGTACTGTACTGCTGGAGCACATAGCTCAGAACCGCTGCAAAAATTAACCTGGCCTCTCTTTTAACGCTGACAAGTGTTGTTCTTAGCATCACTCCGTCTTTGGTCATTGCTTTGTGTAGGCAGCTGGCTACTGAGTGGTAAGACCACACACCTTTGGAGCGGAGGTCGCAAGCTTGATTCCCTCCCAATATGCAGTAAGAGTCTTGACTAGGCCCTCCATGCCAAAACACCAAGCCCTAGAATGGCGCGGCTACGTCCGCAGCTCGGACAAAACACATTTCACTGCATGTTGTGAATATAATGACGTCCTGAGACTGCAGACTATGACTAAACTGTTTATGTAACACATAATGTGATAAATAAGAGGGAAGTAAACCAGAAGTGGATTTATAGATGAAATTATATCAGTGAATCATATTATAGTGCTTTATAAATATAATTTCGCAAGCAGCAACCCATGGACCTGAAAAACTAAGACACAGCAAAGTAGAACCAACTGCAGATCCTGGACTGTGATTAGGATGGTTCCAAAAGAAAGATTTTAAATATTTTTATGTAACTCACTGGTTTGAATTATAGAAATTTTGTAAAATTCCATTTAATTGAGCTTATTTCTGGACAACTTTGACAGAAAACTAAACCAAAATACATTTAAGACTAACTAAAGGTAAAAGTCCTGTTTTGGTTCTACAGCTGATATTATGATAATATGTCCACAGCACGTCCACGTTGGATGCCTGTGGTCTTTGGGCCTTTGCACGGCCCTGCTTCAAAAGCAGTCACGATTGATTCTGTCGTAAAAATCACTGCAGTGCAGGAACACTTCCAGAAAGCTGTGCCATCCACAAATCAAAAGCTATAGGCTGTCATCATCGCTGGACAAGAGCTCATTTAAAATGAACTGAGGAAAAGTGGAGAACTGTGGTCTGTGGTCAGATGAGTCAAAAGAGAAGGACCATCCGCTTTGTTATCAGCATTCATGTCTGATGGTATGGAGGTGCATTAGTCCCTATAGAATCTAAAAAGGCACTATCAATGTCAAATGTATATACAGGTTATGTTCCCATTCAGATTACATGTTTTTCAAGGCACGTCCTGCATATTTCATGCATCTATGGCTTCATCTTAGAAAAGGTGGATGCTGAACTGGCCTGCCTGCAGTTCACACCTTTCATGCACTTAAAACATTTGGTGCATCATGCAACATAAAATATGACAAAGATGACCCAGGACTCCATGTTGGAAAAGAAAAGGAAAGATTCCTCCCCCCTAAAAATTCCAGTAATCGATCGCCTCAGTTTTCAGATGTTTACAGACTGAACAGGAGTGAGCGGTGCACAGCGGTAAACATGACCCTGTTCTTAATTGGCAAAGTCTCTGGCTTGAAATGTCTGATGTTTTCTATATTCTGTTGTGAGCAGGTGGGTGTAGGTGATCACATTCTGCTTTTCTTTACATTTTACAAGCATCAAAATGTTTGAGAACTGGGGCCCGTTCTTCGTACGTCGCTTACTACATCCAAGATCAAATGACACATCCAAGATCAAATCATCGCGCTAACCGTGAGCTCGCTAATCCGGTTCCCCGAACACACTTGCTGTTGACGATTACTACAGCTGGACGCAGGAATGTGACATCACTGGGCGTCGTAAAAGGGGCTACGCATCGATAGTAGAAACGTTGATCGGCAACCCGCTGATTGGTCGGCGAAAATGTCGAAGGGGCGTGCTCGGTATTTTCCGGCAGCAGAGCAAGAACTCTTGAGTGAGGGATTTCAGGAGTTTCAGAGTTTAATTAAAACGCAAGAGAACACTGCAAAGGCTGCAAAAGCAAGGAGAGAGGGCTGGCAGAAAGTTGCTGACAAATCAAACTCGTAGGTAATTTAATAATAATAATAATAATGGATTGGATTTATATAGCGCTTTCCAAGGCACCCAAAGCGCTTTACGATACCACTATTCATTCACTCCCACATTCACACACTGGTGGAGGCAGCTACGGTTGTAGCCAGGCTGCCATATCGCGCCATCGGCCCCTCTGGCCAACACCAGTAGGCGGTAGGGTAGATCTATCATATGACACTATATTGTCCAATATCATATGGCATTATATTATATTATAATATGTTATATTATATCCCCTTTCACATTAGAGCCACAACAGGACCCACAAGAACATGGGAACAAGTAAAAGTGGAATACAGGAGTATTCTACAGAATGGTAATATTTATCTCTTAGATTGCTTTGCGTCTCTTGGCAAGGTAATACTGGCCTGTAATACTCTGTTAGTTTGTTCATAACAGCAACCAAGAAAAGGGCAGAGGAAAAAAAGACAGGTGGTGGTCCTGCACCCCCTCGTCAACAAGTTGGTTAAGTAAATAATACCCTCACGGGAAAATCGATATCTCTCTATGAGCACACTGTCGCGCTGAGCTAAAGGATCCTGTCTATCCCACAATATACGCTGAATTCTGAGGACTCTCCTTATCAATCTTGCACCTTCCGCAATGGGTTGCTCGCGTAAACGGACAGGACATGGCTGCGACAGACTTCCCAAATCCACCTTCGCTTTTATAGCCGTGGTCTCTCATCTTGATTACACGAAGTAATTTACAATTACTACTCTGAAATATGAATTACATCTGTAATAATCACATACATGTAATAGAATGTTAATAGTACATTTCCCTTTTTTAGGACATGACCTGTATGTATCTGTGTGAAATCAATAAATGGATCAGGTGCTGCATTGTCTTTAGTTACATTGATAATATTTATTTATGGTGAAACAGTGGTGGAATATCGCTGTTGCTTTCGTATAAATGAAGCGGACATACCTGCGTGGCCGCGATCTAATCCTGTTTACATAAAGTGAACCTGCTCCCGAGCAGGTTTACGCTTACGGCTCTGTTGCTATGACAGCAAGTCCCGGATGAGCTTCGGGGAACCGACTGATCCAGGATCACGCGAAATCGTCAACAATCTAATCCGGCTAACCTACTTAGCGAGGTACGAAGAACGGGCCCCTGGGTGGTAACTTTATAAATATGTTGATGTTTATAAGTGCAGGTTTTCAACAGAAATGTATCACTGTTATTATCATTGCTGCTGTTTGTAGTATTATTATCCATTAATTGCTACACAGATCTATTTTATAGCATGCTGATCATTAAACACTGAATATAGAGCTGTGCAGAGCAGGGTTTTTTCTGGAAACATCGACTTTGCAAAAGGAAAATGAATTGTTTAGGTCTCTGATTTTTATAGTGCTGTCTAAAAGGAGGTGTTCTGTTTACAGTGTTGTCAGGTCTTAAACAATCAGTCAACATTTTCTATAAAATCACTGATTAGAAGACGAGAGGAAAGAATTTCAAGGTAGCGAACATAAAATAGAGACGTGAGAGAAGCAGGTATATTCACTTCACAGACTGCCACGGCCTCACATGAACTCAGTGAACACAAAGTGTTTTCCATTTCATCTTCAGACAACAGAAACGACAGAATGCCTGGAGTTGATGTGCTGGGAGTAATGTCGGAGAAGTGGAAGAGTAAGTCAATAGAAAGGCATTTAAAATGATGACAAGTCTTTCTTTCTGCAAGGATGATGTGCTGCAGACAGAGGAACAAGCAAGCAAACACAGACAAACACATTTTAAAGCTGCTGTAATTACATAACCCGAGGTAGACTGAAGGTGACAGGGTCGTTACTTACCCATGACATCCACTTCTAGTCATAAACATTGCTTAATTAATTTAGTATACTCTTAGTAATCCAGTATTGAGTAATGACTGAAAGACTAACATTATATAATGGTTATATAATGCTTCAGAAACATGTGCTTCACATGGGTTTAGTCTAAATCACCTTCTAAACTCACTAACACAGATCCTTGGTCCTGACCCCAACATGACCATAACCTATAAAGTAACTGCTAGTTGATGTTTGAAAGACCATCAAAAAGATGTTAAACCACTAATACATTTGAAGGATGGGTCGGGTGTATCCTTCGTGGCCCACCATATCCCAGAATTCATAGTGCGGCCCAGCCAATTCCAGTTTCCAACAATGGCGGCAGCTACTTAGTTTAAATATTACTCTTTCTGAACAGCAAACTCCCAGCACATTGTTTTCATCAATAATCGTGGCAGCCAGATCCAGAGCACCCCACCAAACCCCCACACCTGTCTCACCTCCATTGCCACTATGTGCCCTCCACCTCACATATGCCTGTCTGATGGATGGATCGATGGATGGGAAGGAAGTTCATGTTTTAAAGAAAGTAACTATAAAATAGTTACATGGGCTTAAATATGTGTATATTATATGTATATGTTTCATATTATATTTTAAAAATATTAATTAAATTATGAAAACATAGTATTTTAATGTATATTTATAATAATTTGGTTTTAAAAGTCACACTAAGCACGGTTTATTGATATCCATTTAATAATTTAAATACAATGAAATTACATCATTTTAAAGCCAGATTGACAAGAAAAGGATTCTTTTGTTGACCGGGAGTAGGTGCAGGTTTCCAGTATGGATCGAGCAGCATCGATCTTTTTCAGTTTGATTGCATGGGGTGTGTGGCCTTTTACATTTCCTTACCCTCAGGCCTGTTCTCTCATAATCTATCCGTGTAGTCGTTACATGGTGTTTGGGAAAACACACAACGTGACCTTCAAGATGAAATTGAAGATACAACTCGAACCCTATGTCTGACGATTAATTGACACATGATATTTTGTAAAAACAAAGCAAATAATAATTTGAGAAATTAATAAATATTTAAAAGTCCAGT
Source organism: Maylandia zebra (assembly GCF_041146795.1). Classification (NCBI taxonomy): domain Eukaryota; kingdom Metazoa; phylum Chordata; class Actinopteri; order Cichliformes; family Cichlidae; genus Maylandia; species Maylandia zebra. The sequence continues at coordinate 3,779,589 of NC_135175.1, read as the reverse complement.
GATTAACACTTGGAGATTCCTGGTTCAAAGCTTCTTGTCAGCTGGGAAGTTAAGAAAATCAAGGTATACTACAGATATCAAACAAGCAAGCTTTATTAGATAGATTAAATAGATATGATGGAAATAAAAACATAAAATATATAGATATATATATACCTACACTTAAAATTTAGACACCATAGAGATGTTGTTGTTTTTTCTCATCACAACAATCAGGGAGCCATCTGATCTCTCCCAAACTCTTTCTGCAGCAGGTCTGTGACCCCCAACAGCAGCCAAAACACAATCTTCATCTTTTAGGAGTCCTGCTATAGATGGCCTGACCCCTCCAGGGTAGACTCAGTGTGGGATCACATAAAGAAACATCAGATACTGCCTGGATAAACGTACCTGCCAAGTATCTCAGACAACATTGTTGTTTTTGTCTTAATTGATAATAGTTGCATTACTCTTAGGAGTTTCCTCACTTCACTTCTGCCGTGGGGAACATTTTCAGAGTGCTTTATTTACAACCAGATGCACATCATCAGTTTGTGCAAAGCTGTTTTGAAAGTGCAGTTCCACAAAGTTTCCTTATTTTTCCTGAGTCAAACTTTTTTCCCTCTTCTTCTTCCTCCGCTCTTCTTTGTGCCTGCGTTTGTTCTTTATTCAAAAATGGCATGTGCAGCATGTTGCACCAGCTGGTGTATTCACTTCATTTCAAATTCTGATTGTTTGCTCTCTTTAAGCGTTGTGTAGCATCAGTCACACTTTGAAAATTTGAGCTTATATTTCTGAATTTCTCTGAATGTTGCAGGAGGCCATCAAATCAACCGCTGGAACAATGCGTGTCTCACAAAGTTTTATCATCCAACATGACAAAGTTTACAGAGATGCAAAGTCCAAAACAAAATTAACCCTTTCTAGAATAAGGTGCCCTGGAAGCTGGAAAGAATCATTTTAACTGCCTGTTGTGTTAGCAACAATACATTGTTCCACACAGGGATAGACTTTATAATGGCCAAGATCCTGTGAGTCTGCAGAAATAAGGCTAGGCTCAATGGACTGCATGGCAACGTTCATTCTAGCAGAGAAAAACCATACACTTGATCTGTTCACAATGTCACATTTGGCCTGTGATCGGCACTAAAGGAAAGGTCAAGGTTTATATAAGAAGTACGTTGATGCCTCCTGCATCCGATCGTTAAGTCTGACGTCACTAGCCATGTCTGGGCCTAATCTCCGCTGCAGGTCCATATATCAAACGATCACTATGGCATTACTGAGAGTTGAAAAACTGTCTAAAGTCTTTCATCTTTAATAAAATGATCAGCGTTCTGCTCTACCAGGTGTAACAATTGAATTTAACATCCAGGCATCCATGAAAACGGAATTTATGACATTTAACGGAGTTAGAAGTTAGCAGGGAGTTAGCTCGCTAGCTTCTATCTAAGTACAACATAGCATGTCCTGACTGCGGGGTTTTGGAAACAAATTAAAACGTACAGCTTTCTTATCACTTCCAGCATAAATGAAGACAGAAAACTAAACAGCAGTGACGTTTGTGGGGTTACTGAAGTTTGGCTAGCTGGTATATAATGTTGGCATGCTAGCGACACAGCTAGCAACACAGCTATGTTAGCATAACATAAACAAGCTAACTTTTTTCCACTCGATAAAAGTTACCGTGAGTGTTCTCAGTGGTCAGGAACAAATGTAATCGCATGGCAGGATGCTGTAAAAGGACCAAACTTCAGCCAGGAGAACAACTGAGATAATCCATCCACAATACGAGGTTAGTCATTCATATACTGCTGCATGGGCTGGGCTGTAGTTACATCCTAAGGTTTTAAAAGCTGAGCTTAAATAAATGATTAGCGGTAATAAAAGCAGAGGGAGGCCAACAGTGATCACTGACTGTTTTAGGAGCTTTTTGAGATTAAATAGAAGAAAATACAAAACATTAAACATGTTAACAACACAAAAGCCATATTAAACGCAGACTACTTTAGGCCCGGAATGTCATCACTTAACGACCGGATAGAGAATGTGTTGTTTGGTAACAAAGCCAAAATCCTCATTCATGACACAATGTCTCCATAAGTAAAACTGCATTTCTGTGCCGCCACACAGAATATGAATATGATAAAATACAAATGCACACAGAAAGGAGCATGCTTTTTGAATGAAGGATTACACTATAATAAATGGTGCTGATTTCAGATATCACATCAACTTTTTTATTTTCACTAACTTTATGCACTTTATTATTTCACAGTTGTTGTTTTTTTCCATTTTTAAGTAACATACCCGTATATGTACCCCTAAATTCTACTTCTTTCAGTTACATCCTTTAGAGGTCGCTGTCTGCCTTCATCTCACCTTATCCCCATCCTCCACTCTCACACCAACCCTCTGTATGTCCTCCTTTGCTACCAACACAAAGCTCCATAATTAACATCTTCTGTCCAGCGATACTGGTCTCCACCCACTCCACCATGCCTGCACTGTCTTCTGCACCTTTCCTGTACATTGTCCTTTGCTTTGGATGGTTGACCGCGGGTACTTAAACTAGTGTCTGTCCCCATAAAATAATTTTCATAGTCTGGGAAAGCAAAAATATTTCATTCCATGAAGTGAAGAAGTTGCATCCAAAGCAGGATTGGGCAGACCAACAGTAACCAACCAAGCAGTCAAGAGCACAGAAATGTTGTGTGTCAAATAGTGGTTACATTTTATCTAAAGAACTTTTGGCAAAGGAAAAAGGCCAAACATTTGAGGGAGGCTAAACATACCATAATTTCTGAGTGAATATTGAGAGCAAAAGTCCTAGCTACTGATGATGATGGAAGAAGTGTATATATAGGACTAACAGGAGACAAAATAAAGCTGCAGTGGGTAAAATCCACAGTGAAACACAGTGGTGGAAATAATGAAATCTAGAATTGGATACCTGCAGCAAATTGTCTCCACCCTGACCAGGGAGAAGTAGCACTTCATTCTTCAAAAGCATTCGCCACCCTTTGGTTACGTATTTGTGAATTCACACTGCAGCCGGGTAATGAGTCCATTATCCTCAAAGCTCTGAAGAACTACACTCAGAAAGTAAGTGTAGTTCTTCAAAGCTTTGAGGATAATGGATTCATTAATGGAGTGAGTGTAATTATTGCACCTTGAGGAGTTCAATGTCTTGTCAGTTGGGCGGTACCAACTAAACTGCTGAATCCTTGACACCTTACAGAGATCTGTCTTTAATCACTGATGCAATTTTGTACCCTAATGTAATGTTAAAGAAATTGACCTTTAAACAGGTATAAAATTAGGTACAAGAGAAATGTATATTTTTATTAGTACCTTGGGTTAAATTTGCTGGCATGTCGATGGACGAAGCGATCCTGTGGTACTGTGTTAATGCACACATGGACACAGCAAATTGCTCGGATGTCTGCTTTTATAGAGGTGTTCACACTTGCTGCAGCACCTGGTGGTTACCAAGATTATTTTAGTTCACTTAAACTAAACTACATCTAGATAAGACAAGAAGAAAGCATCTCTTAATTAAAATAAAAACTTGATTATTTGAACTTGGAAAATGAAAACAGACTGAAAATACACTCAAAAGATCCTTAGCTTTAGTATCGGTTACAACTTTGCCTGATGAGGCTTTGATGGACGTGTTCATTGAGACCCTGGAAGTCTACATCTACGTCTTACGTCTGACATATGCCTTGCATAGAACACTGAATTTAAAAAAACTAAAACACTGAAACTAATATAAATAAAATTCAAGCCAGACATTTTCAAACAATAAAAACTTAATGGAAACAAAAAAAATACAATTAGGAAGTCAAAATGAAATAAATGACAATAAATGCAAAAATGAGAAAATACAAAACTATCATACTTACCTTCTTAATTCCTATGAGCACAGTAAGGACGTACTTAAAGGCCTTTTCCACTAGCGCTTAGTCAGTTCGACTCGGTTTTTAGCGAGTACCTGCTCGGCCAGGGTTCCAAGCGAGCCGAGTCAATCTGAAAATGTGATGTCAACAAGACTGCATGCATTGAGCTGACTGCTGCAGAAAACTCAAAGCTGTGGTCCATGTGTCTGACAAAAGCCAAATAGCAGCAAGTGTGGTACTCCCTCTACATGATGTGTTTGTGTCGCATACAAATCACGTCACAGGTAATTCAACCACATCGCTTTAATGACAAACACAATTGTAATCGAAAATGACTGAAACAGAGCAGATTGGAGTCGAGCCGAATAGTTACTAGTGGAAAAGAGGCTTTACTTTACCTTGCTGGCCCCTGAAAAGGCACATATAGTTCAATAATTAGCCCTAATGGATACATTCATGTAAAATATCCCTGTAGGGATAGAAGGTGGCTCTTCTTTTCTGTGCACCTATTTCTGAGAAAATAGGAACATGGTCATTCATGAGCTGATGACTTTCACACACCTTTTCACAAACACCCCAAAAAGGTTCAACAGGGTTTTTTATTAGCGTGTATACTTTACAACAAGATTAAAAACCTGATGCTTCTTCATTGTTGCAAAGCTGTAAGGACATCGGTGTATCAGTACTGAAATGCATGCGCTTCATGTGTTATGCTATATACCTGCACAAAGCAAGTGGGTCAAACTCCAGAATCCAGACGTATAAACGAGACACATCAATCAAACACAGAAATATTGCAGCAAGAAGAATCATGTACTGTAATTACAGTACAAGTGATACCACATCAAAGGACTGTTAATACTCTCTTTCCTTCTTTCATACTCTGCCTCACACTCAAACACACAGTCAGCAGTCAGAAGAACTGCAAACCCTAAAGCCATGTTATAAGTCAAGCCAGGGCGCAGGGTGCATGTAGCTCTAATCCTCCAATTAATTCTCATTCCCCACAAGTGGAGGACCCCTGAGAGCTTCTTGACACTTCTATTAAAAAGTAAAAATGAAACACAGCATGAAGGTGAAGCAAGAGGGATCCCTTTCTTTAGCCCATCTCCATGGAGAGCAAAGTTTTACAACACTTTTGGCAAATTTTCTTTCTTTCTTTTCTCAAGTGGGGAAACTATTTTTGTTGAGAGCACAATACATTTTGTAAAGCACTGGTTGAATATCAAAAAGAAACTACAATACAACTTTTGCATGGCCTTGTCTTTGACTAATGCAACAATTACTAAAAGAAAAACATGATGTGGTGCCAAGTTTAGAGAAATTGTGTCTCAAGATGTGCAGATCCATCTACATATCAATAATATCAATTCCAACACTGGTACTGGTATTGGATTGATACTTCATCAATACCTTTGTTGTTTTCCTCCAAGTTGAGTATCTAGCCCAAATATCTGGGGCTCTCCACCATTTGATTTTAGAACTGAAGAAGCTTGTTTCCTCTGTCATCGCAGACAGAGGAAACAGGAAACGTTAATAAGTTTAAGTTATTCCTCCAAGCTGTAATGGCGGATAAGGGTCTATGTGTCAGCTGGAAAAGTTGGGGAACCCTTGGTTAACCCACACTCTTGAAGTTTGGCAGAAGGTAATCAACATTTGTGGGATACACAGGAATTTTTCAGGTGGTTTGCTTTTGACTCAGATTTTATTCCAAACAGACATGACTCTAACTTTAAATCATGGTATCATATGACCTTACAACATTCCTCTCTCTTACTCATAGAAACATTGTGCTCAGATTTGAGACCTTGCAAGACAAACACAACCTGACACAATAGGACTTTCAGAGATACCTAGAGCTGAGGTCATATATTGATCATGAGTGGAAATTGTCCGACTTTACACATTTCACATCCTGAAAAATCCTACAACCATGACCCCTGCTAAATCCATTTCCAAACTATACCAAGCTCTTTCTAGTGCCAGCAGGATAACACTTTATACATTAAATGGGAAAGGGAATCGGGGATTGATATTTCTGTGGGGGAGTGGGAAAATATTTGGTCTTGCCAGTGGTCCATATCCAGCTCCATGAACTGAAGAGAACATGGCTACAAGAATATTATTAGATACTTCAAGTCACCATATCAGGAGAGGAGAGGTGGGTCGAGTTTCCAAAAATTGTACTCAAGTAAGAGTAGCATTACTTTAAAATATTATTACTCAAGTAAAAGTGAAAAGTAGTCGTCAAAAAAGTTACTCAAGTAAGAGTGGGGTAACGAAAAGCAGTTAACACCTCACGACCAGCTCCCAATCATCAATCGTTTGGTCGCAAGATAATCAAACCTGTTTGAAATCCTGTCGCCCCTCAACGCAGCCTCTCACACTGCGCACGCACAAACACAGAAATGAAAGAGAAAAGGTGGAGCAGCACGGCAGTGCAGCGTGTGATCTGGACACAAGAGATGGAGGCACAACTTGTAGGATGAGGCAAGCTCATCCGAGTACGTAAGCGTAGAGCTGCCACCCAGGCAAGAGAAAAATAGAGCTATATCACGTTATAACGTGAAAAGTATATTGTTCTAACAATATACTATAATGTTAGTACAATATACCTTTCACGTTTGAACAATAGAATATTTATATTGTACGAACGTGATAATTATGTATATTGTAATTAATTAAGTTGGTGCCAAGTAAGAAAACAATTACAAGAAGATGGTTAAGCCCAGTTCAGCCTACCCTGGATGACTGGTTTGGGATCATTGTAGAGATATTTAGGATGGAAAAACTGACATATCTGTTAAGAAATCAAAAGGCCAAATTCTACCAAATTTGGAACAAATGGATCCTATTCATTGCCCCCACAAGAGCTGACTTTACTTGATCTCATTGGTACTTGTACTTTTGTAACCTACTATCTATCTAATCTAATCTAATTTCTGACCATTGTTAATTCATTTATTTTATTTACTTTTTTTTCCTCCATGATAGTTGCTATCCTGGACTTAACTCCAAAAACCTGGAAGGACTCTGTTTTCATGTCATTCATATATTGCTATGTTGATGGATTTTTCCTGTCCATTCCAAATAAAGATATAATTTTTTAAAAAAAAGCTAAGTTATTTCTAAGCTCGTTAGACGATACCATGACCTGGATGACTGAGAACTAAAGTCTCCTTTATTTATAGCCTACAGTACATTTAAACAACAAGATCTAGGCCAAAATGCTTTAGAGACAAGCAATTTACATCCCAGCTCTCCAAAACAAGTTTTCAAATATACATGAAAATCTAAAAGGTATAGTTTGATGCTTTAACCAATTATTTTGGAAAAATCACAGTGGTCATTAAAATGAGTTCAGAATTTGCAAATTGATAATGATTCATCTCATAAGTCACGGCGCAGCGCTCTCCCCTACAAGCTGCCTTTATAGGTTACAAGTATCGGGATCGGTATCGGCAAAGCTACAGATGTCACTTCACATACATGGCATTAGGCACAAGTTATCTTAGTGTACAATCACCTGTGATGTGATGTTTGGGGGTAGTTTTCTAAACAAGAAAAAAAACCCTCATGAAAAAAACCTCTCGACATAGAGGAAAAAACAACTATGACTTTATGTGTGATGTTATGCACTGCGCAGTAGGCTTATTTCTCTGAACCACAAGATGGAGCAACAAGTCAGTGCAGTGCTGATCTCCCGAGTCCAGCGTGAGATATATTAATAAAGCATGTGTTGTTACTACCATCCAACTGATTTTGATTGCTAAAATACCACAGACTATACAGTTTTACAAAACAAAAAAATACAAACAAACACACAACCCCTCCCCCACCCCACCCCAAAATAGTTATTAGTTATATATTTGTTGTTTATTATTACTCTGTGTCTCTTTGCCACAGCACGTCCTTTGTCCTGTTTTCCTCTACAGCTACAGACCAAGCTCCATTCAAATAAGGCTCAACTCAACATGTGGACAAATCCCGAGACATTTCAGCACACTTGTTGGTGTTTTAGTGTCAATGTGCAGAATTATCACTGTAGGCTGAAAATAATTGTTGTCTTTGCCTTTAAATTAGCTAAAATAATCTAGGAAATGCTTTTGTTACAGCAGTTAATTAAGTTAAACAATGCAGTCAGATAATAAATAGCTTTAAGCAGGCAGAACTGTATACAACACGCCCAAACAAACACCCAATAAAGTAAAGGAATTAGAAATGTTAAAAAAAATAATAACACAAAACAAATTTAACAACAAAAACAGCACAGTAAACATCGAGTTACATTTATGTGACATAGTACAACAGTACAGAGTAGCTGATAATGATCAGTGTTAAGTGACAGTGCGCAGTTCAAAATGATCAGTTAATGCGAGAGAACAGATGATTCTCTCTTTTTAGAGTGTTATTACATCATAAAATACACAACATACTCATTTTCACTCCTGTAGCTGGGGAGGCGTTCACAGGGATGCCAGATCAGTTCATACGAGCAGATTAATGAAGCAGAGAGCCGTGGTTAGGGAAGTGCCTGAAGTAGTCTGAAGAAACTGAATGTTTGTGTCACTACATGTCAACTGTTCTTTTAGTTTGTATTTACATCATATATACAACAAATGTGGCATTTGTGTTGTTGTTGGTTTACCTGATAATTTCATCATTTCTAATCATTTTCAAATAATTTTTCCTAAACTATGTTTTTGTGATGTCTGGGTTACTGCGGTGTGCATTGATGGTGTTTTCAGTGTTGTTCAGTGATCATTGCAAACCATTGTTCACTAATTGCACCCATTTGAACATTCACCTGATCATTCAGTGCTTGCAGCTAAAGATGGTATGAATGAGAACTTTCAGCCATGTGCACAGTGTATAAAGGTGTGTTGAACTGAACTGGAACCTATAAATTACATTTAGTCATAATTTAATAAAATGCTTTAATCTTTGCACTTTATCTTTCTCACATCAATGACTAATTTACGACCACAGTTCTACAAACATGTCTTTGGAATCAAGAGAAACTTTTCATGGTTTAGAGAATGCAGTTACAAGTGCTGCTGAGGACAGTATACGCAGACCTACAAAAACGATTCTTGGCACAAAAATCACATTTTTAGGTCACAAATAACAAGCTGAGGCATCTGGCCCATCTGGACAAATATGTGAAAGTGGTTATTAATAACACTCACTTGAAATTTAAGGAGGTCCGGTTAGAGAGAATTCTGGTATACTATGAAGTTCCACATGCATTATAATCCACTGCAATATATTTTTAAATAGGCAACAGTATCAGTGTCCTTTTTCTTTTCCTCATTTTAAGGAAAATAAGGTTTGCATTTTTAAATAAAACGTTTTGATTTTCCCTTTTTCTTCTCCTTGTAGCTTCTCCTTTCTCTCACTCAACCCAAGACCAATAACAGGAATCAGCATCAGCATACAGTAGATCAGTTAGACTGAAGTGATTCCTGTTATTTCATTAAGCTGTTGGTTTGTCGCTGCTAAATTGCTTAAATAAACTATCCTGCATTCAAAAATCTAAAAAAAGTTTATTAGACACGTTCCCTTTTTAACTCTTTGTGGAAGACTAAAGATAAAAATGAATATTGCATCACTTGCATGCTTCTTACATGTTGCTTTTAGGCTTTAAAATTAACAGCTCCTTGGGGCCTATTCTTTTCCTGCCGTCGGAAGTATAACGCAGTCAATTTTACCAAATGCACAGATCTTAGAGAGAGTTGCTATAGACGGGTGTGGCTGATGGTGGGAATTAACCTCATTTATGTTTTGTAGGATAATATATAGACTGTTCAAAGTAGTTTTCCTGTAGTGGAAAATTACTGGGCACAGGGAGAGGGCGTAGATTCTGGTGTGTGTGTAAGCAGGGAGGAGTTTTTTTCTCTTTTTCACTTCAAAGGAGAAGATCCCCGATTGGAGTGAAGATGTACGATGAGCCAGGAACCAGGCCAGCTGCCAAACAGGGAGAGCTAAGTTTAAGCCGTGGCTTCTCACCAACTTTTAACCAATCAGGTTAGTTTGACATTATCAAAAGTTTGTCCACTAGGGAGTGGCACCCTTTCTTTGTCTAGACTACTAGACAGAGTGAGGTCCAAAGCACTAGGTTGTAACTTGAGTCTTCAACCGTTTAATACGTTTTTGTTTTTAATACTTCTAATTTGAGTTTGTCCATCTTCACTGATAAGGTTACTCAGGGAAGTGTTTCGTTAGCGAGGATAGTGGGATCGACACTTGGAGCTGGGCGTGTCTCCTCATCCACAGCTCAATCCAGTTTCTGGATTACCTGATAGGGGACACACCTTAGTCCTAGAAACGTGGAGCCTTTAGAAGAAGAGCCACTCAGACATCCTGTACAGGAGTAACTGGCTGACCCTCATCATTTTAAGTTAATGTACATGATCAGCCTGTGTGTTTCCTGTGTACGTACACTGTCTACTGTAACACAAAGGGAAAGGTTCAAGTAGGCAAACATAAAAACAGTCCATCAAAATCTAGTGATAGGTTCGGGTCTGTCAACAACAAATTCAGACTGCGGTTGGTGACTCCATTGGTGACACAAGCAGTAACAAAGATATCAGACACATTTTGGTCCTAATTTCTGTATAAAGTGAAATTTAAAAAGTATGAATCTGTGTTTTATCAAAAATGATCAGTTAATAAAAAGAGCAGAAAGGATAAAATTTCATTTTTTTAAAAAAACATCAGTAGTTTAATTTCAGTAGTCATTTGTATAATTGGCCCATTTGTTCACTTGTTTACTTTTTAATGATCTTCTCTCATTGGTGCTCTGAGAGTGCTCTCCTTTTTTCATAGTGTGTGTGAACACTGGAGAGTTACACTGCAGCTCCTGTCGCTTGTACACCTTTCCTGGAAGATATAGTGTGTGTGTGTGTGTGTGTGTGTGTGTGTGTGTGTGTGTGTGTGTGTGTGTGTGTGTGCGTGTTTGTTTGTTTGGTTAATATCATTAATCATGTCAGTGACAACCCTAGCAGCTGTAACAGCGAGCTGGTTGCTCTTTGTTAACATGCAGGTCATACAGAAAAGCTGACCTGTAGTTTGAGTTATTTTCAACACCTATAAATCAAATTCGGATACGATTTCTGCAGCATTAATAATATATTGGACTACGCTGTGGTTAACAGGTGCTTTTAATCATTTAAAAACATGTTGCTTGAAGACGTTTCACCTCTCATCCGAGAAGCTTCTTCAGTTCTAAGGTCAAATGGCGGAGAGTGCCAATTTTAAACCCAGTGGGAGTTTCCCCCCACAGAGGGACAAAAGGACCCCTGATGATCCTCTAATCGCCTGAGCCAAGGTGTGAAAATAGATGTTGGTCCCAATCAGCCAGAGTTTCGGGTGAGCTCATTGTGAAACCTGGCCCCACCTTATCATGTGATTTCCTGAGGTCAGATGGCCCAGGATGTGAGTGGGCGTTAAGGCGTCTGAGAAGGATCTCAAAACTGGATTATAGATGGCAGAGAGTTGGTGTCGTAAACCCCGCCTCTGTTCAAAGATGGTCGCTCACAGTGGACATAGATGCTTCTTTCACTCCTCTTTCAAACCATCTGTCCTCTCTGTCCAAAATGTGAACGTTGGCATCCTCGAAAGAGTGACCTTTGTCCTTAAGATGCAGATGGACTGCTGAGTCTTGTCCTGTGGAGGTGGCACTTCTGTGTTGTGCCATGGCTTTGATTTTGCTCATGATGTACTGGGGAAAATGAGAAATACTTTACTTAAAATCATCCTTTTAATTATTCCCAACGGTTTGGTCTTTTTTCCCCACTCGTTCTCTTCTCCTATGGAAGAAAGAGCAGGAATTTAAGCTCAGGTTACAATTTATCACTGAGCAGTCTAGAGTGGGAAATTTGTCTTTGCCAATGAAGGAAAAAAATAGGCAGTGAAGGAGGAGAATAGTTTGGCAGGGGATCTGCCTTAGCTTTTAAAAAGGAGCAGTGTTCACAACAAACTCAAAGAATGTAACGAACAGTCAGTAATCGAGAGAGCAAATAAGGCACGGCAAAAAAAAAATATTGTTCTTCATTGGCTTCGTACTGTCAACCATACATAATTATTTTTTTGTAATATAGTGAGATATTTATAATCATAGCTATTTTTATCTATTGTAGTTAATGTGTTGTATTTTGTAACTTGGAGCCACAGTGATTGCATAATTTCCTCTGGGATTAATAAATTATTCTGATTCCAAAGGTTCTTAAGTCCACCTGGTAGCAAATATCTGAATATTCCTGAAAACTGTGAAGTTTTAATATTCAAAGTCTAAATCTAATAATCTAATCTAATAAGCAACCCCAAAAAAACTGAGCATTTGGTGTGACTAAAGGATAAAATCTGTAAGACATCAGAAAACATTCTATCATTAACAAAAGAAATACTAAAGTTTAAAGCGTTGGTATTTTTCTTTATTTTGGAATCTATCCTTTGCTTTTAAGCACTCTAACTATCACACACACACACACACACACACACCTACACACACACACACACACACCTACACACACACACACACACACTGATGAATGCATCCAGGGCAGTTTGGAGATCTTCCTAAAGATCAAACCATTGGATTAGTAGGAGGCCTGCTCTACTCCCTGAGCCATGTGTTGATGTAGTGAAATGCTAAGTTAGCTAAGTTAGTTAGCTTGGAAAGTCACTTAATTTTTGCTGTTTTCGAACACCATTTCCATTCAGAACTTCATGGTACAGATTAGCAAAGCATCGCACGGTCACTGCACATTTGTTGGGCGTGAATCTCTCATAGCGCCACATCGCAAAGGCTCTTTTGACTTTAGATCTGGTGACTGTGAAGGCCACATGAGTACAGTGAACTAACTGTCATTGTGTTGGTGTAGTTTGAATATTTCATAATCTTTGGTGGTTTTTTATGGCTTTGCTCCCTCTCGTGGTCACAGTTGGTATTTGTTGTACCCAGATAGTTTAGTAGAAGTGATCAGTTAAGAGGTGCTGTAGCGATTTTAACTAAGCAGTGAAATCTTGGCCCAAACACAGTAAATTTCCATGTTGTATTGTAACCTTGCTAATTGACTTAACGCATGTATAATGCGAATATATGGAGTTGTTAACATGCGTGTGGCTGTAAATCAAATGCTAGCAAGTATACGTTAGCATGTGTATGCTGTTGTTATGTGGAATAATTGTCATGATCCTGGGTCCTTTTGACCCAGCGTTTTGTGTTTTCTCTTCGCGATTTTGGTTCTGTTCTTCCTCTGGTTAGTGTTTACTCTGTTCTGCCCGTGTGTTCCTGTATCTAGTCCGCGTTCTTAGTTTGTGTCCTTTCATGTGTAAGTTCCTGTTTTATTGTGAAGGTCTGTGTCTTATGTGAGTGTTTTCAGTTTGCCTCCCTAGTCTCGTCATGTTAATTACTCCCAGCTGTGTCCCCACCTGTATGTATTCCCCTGTGTTCTCTGAGTGTATTTAAGTTGTGTCTTCTGTCATAGTAGTTGCTGGTTCGTCTGTGTTGTTTCCCCTCGGTCTCCCTGCGTCTCTCCGTGTATAGTTCTCCGGATCTCCCTGCATCTTCGGTTCTGGTTTGTGTTGTTAGTTTACCCAGTTTAGGTTTCAGTTTCATATTCCTAGCGCCCTTGTTGTTTGCATTTTGTTGTTAATAAACACTCACCTGCACCAGAGCTGCCGCCTTTTGGTCCTATTTAATTCCACACGGCTTGCCCCCGCAAACCGTGACAATAATGCTGTTTCCCTGAAAGTTATGTTCGATGAAGGCAACAGCTGTTTATATTGACAATTAACAATCTCAACTAATATGTTTATGTGTGCTCAGTGAACGAGAAAATGATGATCTGTCTTGTGTTCATTTAGTTTTACCAAAACAAATTGAGAAAGTGAGTAAAAGATGCCATGTACAGAAAACTCAAAGTAACATGACATTAGCTGAAAGTCTCTGTTCAATGTCTGTCTAACTGGGTAATTAAAGGCAACTCTATGTCTAGTGAGGACAGACCAGTCATGTTCAAGAAACCAGTTTAAGATCATGACATGGTGTATTATCCTGCTAGAAGCAGCCATTACAAGATGGGTAAACTGTGAACACTGTGAACACAATCAGCAACAATACTCAAGAAGCCCTTTAAACAATGCTCAATTGCATGGAACCAACGAGTGCTAAGATAGTACACCAGAAGCAATAAACCATTGAAACCACCTGTGCTTTCATGTTGTTAACGCCAAATTCTCACCCGCCATCTGAACCGAGACGCAGTAACAGAGACAGTAACAGCCCTCCTGTTTCAGCCCTCCATTGAAAGGTCTTAAATGATATTGTGATTGCTGCAGGTACAGGTGACTGTTCATTCCTTGTTTTGCTGGGGCTCAGCTCAGCCTTTGATACATAATTCACCGGTTAAAGCACATACCAGGGACTTGGAGCCCTGTATTGGATTGATTCCTCATTTTAAAATCTTGTTTCTTACTTTGATGGCCTTACACACATTACGTGAGGCCTCAACCCTTTTTCCAAGCCAGGTTCTCAGACGTTCCGATGAAGACCTTGACTCTGTGGCATCCATTAAAAAGGAGGTCAAAACTTACCCGTTAAGACTGCGATTTGGGTTGTCTTTCTGTTCCGTTGTTTTGCCATGTTCATGTGTGTCCACATTGCTATTATGGGCTGGCTTTTATTGATTGTGATAAATAAATAAACTTAGTTACTTGAAACTGATTAATGCTGATTAAATACCTGTGTTAATAAACCATTGAACAAGTGAAGCTAATAAAATGGCTAGTGAGTATAGTTTATAAGTATAATTTGAGAGTGAGGGTTAAATTAGGGTTAGTCAAGTATAGCAAGTGCAAATGGTAGATGGGGAGAAAAGAGAAGATCTGGAAAACTATCCAAACTGTATCCAAGACAATATCTCAGATGATTTACAATGTGGTTAATTATTATCATATTTCTACATGAATTTAAATACTTGCTTCCAGAGAGTCATGATCGAGTCTAGGCGTGTGGGACACCATGAAGCTGGCATGAAATATATATAACACCCAGCACGCCCATGCGGGCGGTTTATCCTTCAAGCTCGGGTCCTCTACCAGAGGCCTGGGAGCTTGAGAGTCCTGCGTATTATCTTAGCTGTTCCCAGGACTGCGCTCTTCTGGACAGAGATCTCCGATGTTATTCCCGGGATCTGCTGGAGCCACTCGCCTAGCTTGGGAGTCACCGCACCTAGTGCTCCGATTACCACGGGGACCACCGTTACCTTCACCCTCCACATCCTCTCGAGCTCTTCTCTGAGCCCTTGGTATTTCTCCAGCTTCTCGTGTTCCTTCTTCCTGATATTGCTGTCATTCGGAACCGCTGCATCGATCACTACGGCCGTCTTCTTCTGTTTGTCTACCACCACTATGTCCGGTTGGTTAGCCACCACCATTTTGTCCGTCTGTATCTGGAAGTCCCACAGGATCTTAGCTCGGTCATTCTCCACCACCCTTGGGGGCATCTCCCATTTTGACCTTGGGACATCCAGGTTATACTCGGCACAGATGTTCCACTTGGTTATGGCGTTCCATGTATGCCCTGCCTGCTAGCATCTTGCACCCTGCTGTTATGTGCTGGATTGTTTCTGGGGCATCTTTACACAGCCTGCACCTGGGGTCTTGCCTGGTGTGATAGACCCCAGCCTCTATGGATCTTGTGCTTAGTGCTTGTTCTTGTGCTGCCATGATTAGTGCCTCTGTGCTGTCTTTCAGTCCAGCTTTGTCCAGCCAGTGGTAGGATTTCTGGATATCAGCCACCTCCTCTATCTGACCTGACCCTTTTTTCAGGTAAAAGTGTTTAAAAGTTGATATATTTCCAATGTGTACACTGTTAAGATATTTAAGAGGTAACCCTTCATTGTTTTGTAAGCTTTAGAAGCATTATATTACAGTTTTGTGCACATATACGTGGCGGTTTTGAGCCTCCGTTTTGTACTGTGTAATGGCCATTAAGATAACGGCAGGAGTTAAAAACGCTGCTATGGTCAGCCATTTCATCAGGAAACCTGCTCTGGTATATGTATAGTAAGCACTTTAGTATTTTGGTTTATTATTTAGTGTTTTTCTTCCACCATGTGACATTAAGCAGTACAGAATGTGAAACCTTTCTGTTCATTTTTACTGCAATAAATGACTTCATGAGAGACGCAAGTCATAATCACTCTCGTGATTCTTTTCCCCCTGTTTTCAGGGGTGTAACATCTATACATACACAGGGATAGACTGACAAGTGAATATTTTTTTACTATCCATGGCTATTCAACACCCTCTTTTTCTCTTTTTTGTAAACATCAGATTTATGAGGGCCTTTGTCTCTTTGAGTGATGATGATGATGATGGTAGTGGTGGGGTTGCTGGTTCATGCTCTTCTGCCTGCACACCTGTTTTGCATTAACCTCATCACCTGCGATATTTAAGGACTACCTCCTGTGTGGCCGAAGAGCAGCGTTGTTTCCAAACTCACTAACTGGTGTCCTATGGGCTGGTCAAGTATTTTCCTGAATACTAGCCCTCCTTTGGGTCTGATTCACCTCTGAAACCTGGTTAGTGACACCTCCCTTAGTGTTCTTCCAGTTTTTAACAAATAAAGGAATTGAGTGACTGTCAGAATCAATCAGTGACTTTATTGCTCGACTGCTGTTATTACTGCATCTAATGCCCGTCTCCTCTCCTTCAGGACCACGATCCTGAGTTGCCAGTCAAATCTTGTCAAGTCCTCATTGTTACATATTGCACCTGTGAGATGTCCTTTTGTGTCAACGGGAACTTTAAGTTTCTGATGCCTGGGTCCTGCTTCAGTGTCTGTTTAATGGCTTTGCCATTTAAGACCATGACAGAATTACAACTGTTTTTATACATAATTCCCCATTTTCAGAGGCGTAAAAGCCCACATAGTAGATGCTGCCAAACATCCTACACGTAAATTGCATTTTAAAGACATTTATATTTAATAAATCCAAGATGTAACCTGTATGCTGACTTGTGGCAGTGAAGTAAACCTAAAGTTAATATCCTTTAGAATTTGGAATACAGGGAGTAAAGAATTCAGCCAATGTGTTTTCTTGTTGCCACATAAGCAAACGCAATCTCACCAACATATTATTATTATTATTATTATTAATTTTCCGGTGACATTTGCTTACACGGCAAAAATAAACGCCTTGGCTCCCTTGGAAACAGGGCTGTAATCATTTGGTGAAAATGTTAGAGGGATATTTGATTCGGCACTGGAATGCTCCATATTTAGAAAGACTGACCACCAGCCTCATATTTTTGTCATTCTTGTTTTTGGTAATCTCACAGAAAAATGAAGAATAGTATGTGTTCAGGGTGCAATATATATTTTTACAATAAACTGTAAAACCAGTCCAGTCTAAAAATGTAAAACTGTAATGTGTCTTTGGTTTATCGGGTGTGATATTCCTCTACGTTTCAACAAAACAAAGCTGAAAATTGAACTTTGCAAATTTTGGTGACAAACCTTTAAAAAAAGGAAGAAGTAATGGCATTTAACCCGTGGCTGCTTATTGTGGCCCAACGTATCGTTTACACATTTTGAAACTTGGTTGGATTATCATGCTGGCTTGTTAGACTTTTTTTAATAAGACCCTCTTACCATTAGTGTCTTTACAGGAAGTCCCATAACTATGCGATATTCATCTACTGTTTCATTACTAACGTGTGTTTTAGGAGGAAGCAGTCACATGGAATCCTCCTGGAGACCAACAACCATCTGCATAAGCATTTTTTTCCTCAAACAGTGGGTCTCTAAACGTTCACAAAATGGCACAAAACCTTTGCTAATTTTATTTTTATTATTATTTATTTTTATTAAAATACAAAAACAAAACGGTTGCCATTATTTCAAAATTATTTTCTTAGTTCCCATGGTGACACTAATACAGAAGAATCTGGTGCTGCAGACACAAAGTATACTTCCAGCTGAAATTAATTACTCACAAAGGTGGTACAACCCATATGGAAAAGAAATAGTAAAAACTTACATGATTTACTCATGAAAGTGGCCACTTTCTCATTACTTTCATACATTGTTTTAGTAAGTATCCAAAACATACAAGTTTCATTATATAATTTTTCAAGGGCTCTTATATCTGTTTTCACCTTTGTATGCTTTTCATACAAGTTTCACACAAGACAAATACAAACTTTATAAGATTTATATATATATATATCTTTTCCATATGGGAAAATAGCTGACTAACATGAAAAATGTTGCAAAAGATGTTCTTAGACACACTTATGATTCTGTGACTCCCAAAACTACTTTAATCACACAAACTGTAGTTAAGGTTTGATTCCTTTTGTATCACTCTGTGAGAAAAATGATGGTTATAGTTATTTATGGTAGGTCTTGCTTTTGGTGAACACCTCTGCCAGCTTGTCTGCATACGGTCTGAGAAGCCAGCCTGGGATGCCGTCCGGTCCCAGAGCTTTGTGAGGATTGACCTTTTTGAAAGTCCATCTCACAGCTTCTGTTTTGAGATTTAAAGTTGCAGCCTCACTGTCCTCCTGAGGGTAGAGGATCTGCTCTCTGTTGTCTGCGTCAAAACGAGCATAAAAGTTGTTAAGCTCGTCTGCGAGAGATGCCGTGGGCTGAACACTGCCTGTGTTGTCATACCTGGCTGCTTTATATGCATGAGAATAGAGTTAAAGGCAGAGGGCCGCACTTTTAGCTTGGCACGAACGTCTTTATTTACCCAGGGTTTCTGATTTGGATATATGCGGACAGTGGTTTTAGTGATGGTATCGTCCATGCATTTTCCAAGATGCTGACTTGACTGCACATACTCACAAACTACTCACCAAATATTAGAGAAACTTTCAAAACAAACCAGAAGCTCATTCGCTTGCACTGAGTATGTTTCAAAAAGTGCACTTTTTCACATTTCACAAGCCCTTGCCAAGTGGAATATGTTACTGTTATGGTAGCCCCGTCTCTTTATCTATTTCTGTTTCTCTCTAGTTGCTTCTGTTGTTTTTTTTTTTAATCTCTCCTCATTTTTGGTATACTGCAGTTTTACTGAATCATTATCAGGAATAATTTGCCATAGCTGAGGAATTACATGCACGTTCCAACAGGGCCGCTGCCAATGCATAACAACACTTAATGGGCACTTAAGAGCAGTCAGTGGTAGCGATTAAACAATGTTGTAGATAATTTTGGTCTTTATGGATACTTTTAGTGTGCTCGTTGAATTCCAGGAAAACTGATGTTTGGGGAAATTGTGCCTCAGGAGGTGAGGTGAAAGAAAGACAGACATTAGAGCCTAAAGGTGAAAGTTCAGACAGATGGCATGTCATCTTTTAGGATCCTGAGCATGAGGTAAAATGACAACACCCATTTTTCATTACTGGTACGAAGCACTGTGTAAGCTAGGGCTCTGAATATACAGGATTTGGTTTATCGACTCCCTTACAGGACGACAGCATGTGAAGGGAGCCATCGTTCCATTCTATTAAAGAGTGTACTCAATTTCCCAAAGGCTTTATTCTTTAGACATTTGTTATTTTGATAGATTGTATGTGTGTGAATTCAACTGAAAGTTTATTATTTAATACATATTTAATATACATTATATTTAATGCCTAAAAACTTCAGAGCCCTACATTAAACAGTGGTCATTATGGACAAAAGGTGCAGTCACACTGTCCCCGCTTTAAAAGTTGGTATGTCCTCCACTGAGCTCTCATCTTCCTACTCTAATGTCTGACCTTCCTCCACCAAATCCCCTGACAGCAGTAAGACTGACTCCTCTTCCACATTTCAGAGTAAAATCATTTCTGCCTAACCCTGCCTTCTAATTCTTGTACGAACAATAGGAATGGGAATTGGAGGGCAAGGTTCCCAGTTCCCAGTAGTTCAATTCCTTGGAATTGTTAGGAAGCTTGCCTAGAGATTCAACAAGGCTCTAATGCCTTTGTCTCAATCTCACGGCCCATGTCCACCCCTACTTGTGGCCCACATGACGTGAAGCAAAGTAAAGCTAGTTTTTGGCTACGAGCCCAACGGAACCCAACGTATTAGCCGGAGGTCCCTTTGCGAACCGTAGTAAAAAAAAGTGCAGTCTTACCTAATGTAGTCCTATGGTTACAACGCCGTTACTGTTACTAACAAGAAAATGCGGTCGCGTTACTATTTTTCAACAAACAGACGGTTAAAGCTGTGTTCAGTTTACTGCATCTTATATCAGTTGCACGTAGCTGTCTGTATAAGAAGTCTGGGCGCTACAGCTTTAAGCAGCTGCGCGCGCTCCCGTGGACGGCAATCACATTCTGGTAGACAAATCACATTTTGGCACAACCCACTTGAACTACAATCGCATGAGTGCTGCTGTTTGACTGAGGAAGAATAAAGTAGTCGTGGTAAGCCAATCACATGACCACTTCAAGATGATAAAGCAACAAGGTGATATACCAGTTCATAAATTGTGTTGATAGGCCACGTCATGATAAACAATATATACGCGGCGTTTTTTCCTCAATAGTTTCGTCACGTTTACTGTCTAAGGACAGCGCAGCGAGCGCTCTCTGCTTATGAGCAAAAAATAAAAAAATTAAACAAAAAACAGCCCGTTCGTGTTGGTGGAAAAATGCACCATGTCAACCAATCAAAAATCATATGGCAACATGAAATTTGGTTGTTTAGGAAGAGGGGGAAGTTTTAGGAGTGATGGAGAGAGAGAGAGAGAGAGAGAGAGAGAGAGAGAGAGAGAGCAGAAAAAGAGAGAGTTTTGAGATGTTGAGAGATTTGTGACGTTTAGCGTGTTTGGAGTGTGTAGTTCATGTGTTGTCTTGTGTAGTGTTGTGGATAGTTTTGTGTTGTGTGTCAGAACAATGAGGCGACTGCTGTCTCCAGGTAGAAACAGGAGTGATACACCTGCTGCTGTCAGACCTGCAGGTATCAGGCTGTGATGTTTTCCTTTACTGTGCACAGAAATTGTTTTTTTGGAGTGGCACAAACAATTTGTGTGGCATCTTATTGAATGCAGAACTGCTGATTGTTATGTAAATTGTTTGAAATGGTTATAAATAAGAGTAAAAGGTAAATGGCTGCAAAACTTGTGCATAGGATTTTAAAATTCACACTTTATATTTGCATTTAAAGTTATGAAATATGGTTCAATGAACATGTTTGTGGTTGTTACAGTGAAAATATCACTTTTTCTATTGATTTGAGATCAATTGTGTTAATACAGTATGTCAAAATGAAAACATAACTGTAAATTCAGACACGTGAGGTTGTGCTGAAAAGAATGATACCAAACAAGGCAAAGTAAATAGTTTTTAAAGGTGAAATGTGGAGGGAAAATCAAAAGTAGTTAAAAGGCCCAATTATACCCTGGACCCCAGAGGGAGACAGCTGGAGATGGGGAGGGAAGGAAGGGAGGGACAAGAGACCCTTCCCTGGGGCCAGCTCCCCCGCTGACCCCAGTAGGCACCCCTACACTCTGGAACCCACCAGGGCAAGGGGGCCCAGGCCCATCCGGACCGGGGCCCACAGCTGCAGCACCGCCCGGTTCACAGAGTCCGGGGCAGCCCACCCGACCCCACCACAGAGATAACTGCACCCACCCCAACATTCACTCATCTCCCAGACTACACAAGACAATAGACACCAAGTGAACTCCTGAAGACCAGAGAACTTCTGCAATGATGTAACAGCCTCCCCTCCAGTTGCATAGCCCCCAGTTGGCTCGATGCACTAGAGGCCCCCCGCGCCAGGTTTGAGCCCAGTCCGGGGCCCAGCCCAGAGACAGAGAGCACCCAGAACCCCACGCCCGCCCCAAACCCACCCCGGGGCAGCCAGGCTACCAGGTCAGTAACCCACGTCCTCAGCCCTGCTGCACACAGCCACAAGGAAACCATCATCTAAGAGCCACCAGAGATTACAGATTTTATAAATACACATCTTAAAATGTGCCCATCAGGAGAGTTCAGTAGGTCTGTGGGAATTATCGACTAAAACTATGAGGTGACTTCTTAAACCACTCAGTCTTAATTTCAGTGGCAGGTTTTTTATCAAGATCAGATTTCATGGTCAATATTATGCATCAGTTTATTTTCTTTCCATATGTTTAGAGCACTTTCATAATTTCAAAAAAGAAAACTAACAGTTTTAGGACCATTTAAACATTAAAAATAAAAAGTAACAACAATATCTGTCAATGTGACTCTGATTTGTAGTTTTCAATTTAATTTTTTTATACTTTGAAAAGTCATTCCCATTAGGACTATTTTTTAAAATGTAAGAACTAAAGGAAGTTATCAAATTATTGTTCAGCTGAATCTATCCCATGAATTTTGCTGCATGTTCTGATTGTTGTCATGCAGTCTGTTGGTCGACTCACCGATAGATGATGAACAGTACCAGTCCGTTCCCAAAAAGGCTGAAGACAAACGTGAAGTAATAAAGGATGGACAGTTGAGCTCCCAGAATATTGTCCCCGTCCCTGCTACATGGTTCAGGTGGTGGATACGACCCAGTGCTGTAGTCATAGTCATATGATGTAGTTTCCATCTTTGTGTCAGAGAAATGCAGAGAAGTGTGAATCAAATGTAACACTGTTCACGATGCGGTCGATATAAAATTGAAATGTTAAAATGTTTAAGCCTAAAGTATAAATGAGCAATAAAATTCTACAAGCTGGAGAACCCCTGGAGAAATCCTGTTCCCCACGAGTTTGAAGGCATTTTAGAGACCCAAAATGTAGTTTTAGTGGAGGTTTTACAGTTAGGTTATGTTTAGGGTAAGGTCAGGGTTAGGCAAAGCATTATGTCAATGAGATCCCACAACGATATGAATAGACGTGTGTGTGTGTGTGTGTGTGTGTGTGTGTGTGTGTGTGTGTGTGTGTGTGTGAATGAGAAGAGAGTGTTGCAAGAAAGCTCAACACATCAACACGCACTCTGAGCTGAGTGTAGAGCTGTGTCAGCACATTCAGTTCTCAGTTGATTTGGTAATATTTAGCAAGAGTGATCTCTGTCATGAAGATTGATAGGTTTGTAACATAAACCTATTCGCTGGAACGTTAAGGACAATCTGCTACGCAGCAAAAAGCAAGACTCAAGGCACCAAAGTTCTCTGGTTACTCATGCATGAGGGAGACCTGGCTGGAGCCAAGCGTCGTTCCACCACTTGACCACTGTCAGACTCTCAGCCAGGTTTCCCCACAGCACTCCTTTTATTGTGGTTACATGAATATGCATAGGGTCATTAACATATAACATCTTACATAGGTATACATGTGAACAAAGAATACTGTGTGTATGTGTGTGCGTGTGTGTGTGTGTCAAAAGGGTCATATAACAACATGAAAGCACGAAGGCAATCATCCTTGGTCAGGAAGAGGGTAGACTAGACCCCCCCGGTAAGGAAGTCCAGCAGTTCATCTAAACAGAAAAGCACTTAGACTAAAACAAATGTAGCTACGTTAATCCTACCATAAAACAATAAAACAAGATGCGACCTCTTCCCATGCCCCCAAGATGCAGGTGTGCATTCCAGTGTGGAATACACACCAAGCCTCTGTAGCCTGTTAAAGATCACACAACTTATCACTACACAATTGATTATACACCTCTAAGCATATATGATTAAATGTTTCCTAATACAAATGACAATAATAAAATCTAAACCCAACAAAGATTTTAACACCTAACGTGAGCCTAAACTGCACAGCTAATAAACAGAATAAATATTTGGTTGTTCATCTAAACAACACACGATGCCATGATCAGTCATCTAATCACCAAATACATTAATTTCTCTCAATAAATCCAAGTAATTTCTCCTTATTGAAATGCTGTACTGCTCTCTGGCATTTAGTTCCCGGTATTTGGGTGGTTTTTATTTGCTATTGGACTGGATTTGTCAAACAGAACTGAGGTTCACAGAGACAAGGTTGTGTTGCTCTAAATGAATTTGAAAAAGTCTAAAACAGTATTTAAGGACAGAATGATGTTGTTCTTTTGATGTTGATCTTTTCTTAAAACAATGGTATTGTGATCTGCAAAAGGGTCGGACTATTGCAATATTATTGTAAAGGGAAATGTTATCATTTACAGTAATGTACAAAAGTGTTGACTCATTGGCTTCAAAAACGGAAACATGTGCAATGATTTATTGAAACATGTACAAAAAATACATGGAAATATAGTATATGAGGCAATAACAGAGTTTGTATAATTCTAATGAATTTCACAGTCAGTATGAAATCATGCTTATTATTCAGCATAACCCATCAACCATCTGAGGCAAGCTTTCTTGTAAAGTTTTAATGTAGTCTTCAGGAATAGTTTTCTAGGCTTCTTGAACGATATTCCAAAGCTCTCTGGATGTTGGCCTCTTTTTACTTCAATCTCAGTCACACGCTCTGGTGCAAGGTTCCAGTTTCTAATCTGCAAAATGTTCATGCAAGGAGGCTCTCAAGTGAGTTTATCTCATATGACGTTTGTTTAGGTTGGATTTTGCTCATATTCAATATTTATAGTTATCCTTTTCAGTTGTTTTCCTGTCCCATGTTGCCTGTGTTTAGTCTGTTTTTCTACCGTGTTTAGGCAGTCTGGTCTTTATGTTTGTTTACCTTTTGTCTATGTCAGATTTGTGTCTCGGCCTCTTATCCCGTGTGCATTGTGTTCACTTTTGCTTCCCTTGTTTCATATGTCAAATTCAGTTCACTGTGTTCCCTGCTGTTTTCTAATTACCTTGTGTGTATTTAAGGCCTCAGTTTTCATCAGTTCTTTGTTGCATTCTCCCCATAGGTTATAGTTCTAGTGTTCTATAGTTTGTTTTTGTGTTTTTATAAGTTTTATAAGCGGCCTTTGGAGTTTACTCTTTGCCTCTGGAGTCCTGCATATTACCTTCCTGTAGTGATAGTGTGACGAAGCCCCATGAATGTGTCCAATCTTTCCAGACAATTGCTTTGCCAAAAAGCAGCTGTTCAGCAGCTCCAGCAATTGAACCGCTCTATATGGTCCTGCATAATTTAATACACATACATGCACACACAGACTTCGTTTGGACACACCCCCTTTGGGCTTCAGTGTCAGATGTAACATCACTACCTACCTGCCACACAGCATCATTGAGACTGTATGTTGTACATCATCAGGCAGCTCTATCACAACCAGAACACCAGCCCATCAGTAGTTTGCTTTGTTTTCAAACAGACAACAGTCTAAGTGAACTCCATACGTCACTACAAACCACGTGCCAATGTTCAGTCCACTCACTGGTCAGATGTGTCTGGGACAGGAGCAACTGAAGTAAATACAGGAAGAAGTGCAGTTTTCTGGACTACTGAAGAACATGGAGAACTTACATTCATTCCACGGATATTTGCTAGCCTGTACAGACCCTTGCACATCTATAGTAACTTGCCACATCCCAGAATTCAAAGCATATGGTGGAGATATCATCTGAATTTCAGGAGCGGGACCACTCCTCCTTCACGCCCCCTCTGGCCTCAGCCTATAAAAGCTCCCAATATCCAATACCCGCTGTTCTCATTTTCATGCTCCACCCTACCCCCCCTTTTTTCTTTCCTCTCTTCTCTTCTCCTGTCCTCTCCTCTCTTCCTTTCCTCCCTTTATTTCTCGTTAGTACAGGGGGTTCTGCCCGGCCCGAGAGCCGTCACCAGTCCCCTTCAATGCCTTCCCCAAACCGCAGCACTAATCACACTTCCTCATCCCTCATTGCTCATTGTTACCAAGGGAGTGGTCCCTGCGAGTGAAATGTTTTCTAGTTCAAACTTATAATGTACACCTGGTAGTTAAGTCGAGGTTAGATCACGCTTAGATCATAAACAAAGCACTCTGGAGTTTTATGGAACTGTACAGTGTCTACACCATAGTGCAATTATTATGTTCACACTTGCACAATTGCTCTGTGCAAAGGGGGGAAACAAACCAGTTTGACTTAAACAGACTAAACACTGCAGATGTGATAACATCTTTAGTTAAACTGCAGGTATGTCTTAAAGACATAAAGACCTGCATGACCTCTAATTTTCTGCTTTTAAATTCAGATAAAACTGAGGTTATTGTATTCGGCCCTGGTATCCAACGAGATTCTTACTCTGCATGGCATTACCTTGGCCTCCAGTAACACTGAGGTATGTTGGAGTCCTTTTTGACCAGGATATCTCCTTCAATGTGCACATGAAACAAATATGGAGGACTGCTTTCTTTCATTTGCACAATATCTGTAAAATTACAAACATCCTGACTCAGAGTGATGCTAAATAATTAGTTTGTGCATTTCTTACTGGACTACTATAGTTCATTATTATCAGGCTGTCCTAAAACCTCCTTGAAAAGCCTTCCGTAGATCCAAAATACTGCAGCAGTTTTACTAACAGAAACCAGAAAGTGAATGCATATTTCTCCCATACTGGCTTCTCTTCACTGGTTCCCACCAGTCTATATTTAATCATTAATCATCATTATTCTCTGTATGTCTTCCACAGTCTGTTTTTCTCCCATCACCTCCAACCATTTGCAGCAGATGGCCCCTCCCTGAGCCTGGTTCGTCAGAGGTTTCTTTCCACTAAAAGAGAGTTTTTCCTTCCCACTGTTGCCAAATCCTTGCTTAGATGGGGTCATTTGATTGTTGTGGTTTCTCTCAAATATTGAAGGGTCTTTACCTTAAAATATAAAGGGCTTTGAGGGACTTGTTGTATTTTGGTGCCTTGTATGAATAACATTGAATGGAATTGAAAATGAACATAGATGCACAAAACATTTCTCATTTTTATTGTAAATGTCATAATGAATTCTGTTTAATGCTTTAAAATGGTACGTTTTCCTGTTTCTAACAGCATATTCTTTTTTCTTTATTTAGTAAGAATACAGGCAATGTACAGTTTTCAAGAAACTATATGAACAGTGATGCTGGCTTCAGAGCCGATGGTAGTGTGTATATTGTTTATAAACCAGAAAAAAAGAAGCACATCAGCAACAAATAACAAGTGGAAAGCATCTGTGTTAAAAAATATCCGGGACATGAAATGGAGAAAGTTACAGCCTTTTGATTTAAAAGTGTTGATTTCATCAAGTAATCAAGAAGAGTGCATTTACTCAAGACTGATAGACATGAAACAACCGTTAAGTTTAAAAAAAACAACAATTTTTCTGATATTTTACATTATCATTAAAAAAACTGCATCTCTATTTACTCTGATTATCTTTGTGTATTACTAAAATTAGTTTGACTACCATGAACTAGTGTGTCAAATTTCAAGAACTTCTGCTGTTAGGCCTGAACACTGGTCAAATATGACTTATTTGGCAGATTGTGACTGAAGTAATAGAATGTAGAGTTTTATCTCATCAATATGAATCTGACAACAGCTTTGACCTGAACCACAGGAACATTTTGGTGACACTAGTTCTTTGAAATCTCGAGATTGATTTAATTCTTATACATCACATCCATTTTTCTATTCCAATCATAGTATGAATTTACCCGTATATGTAATCAAACTTTACTAATCTCCAACTTGAATCGTGAAACATTTGCAAACACTGATATATAACATTTCTAAAACTCGTTTCTTGTACTTTTTGTGGACATGTTGCTTCTGCTGTTTTGACTAACAGAAATGTGTCTCTTTAACTTTGGGAAGTGTTTCACCAGGAGCTGCCTGAAATAGTTCTGGAATTTCTTCCCAACAAACGTGTAGAAGACGGGACTGATGCAAAAGTAAATGTTGGCAATGTAACGAGTGATTTGAAGCGCATAGGCCTGTTTCTGTTCTTCCTCGCAGCTTGTTGGTTCATCATACATCAGTACAATATTATAAGGGGTCCAACACATGAAAAACAACAGCACAATGATGAATATCAGCCGGACTGTCTTGAACCTTGTTACAATCTTGGACGACACAACCGTGATTGTGATTCTTGCATAGCAATAGACAATTACAACCAATGGGAAGATAAAGAAAAGGAAAAGCTGAATGTAAAACCCAGATAATCTCAAGGCATCCACATCAATATTTGGAATGTAACCAGGATATTCTTGACACAGAGTTTTGTTATCAATATTAGACGTAAAAATTTTATGGAGAATCATTGGTCTGACACATGCCAAACCACTGACCGCCCACACCACAGCGCAGGAGAATACTGCATAACTTCGATTCCTCACTTGTAACAGACCCACCGAGTACACAACTGCAAGGTGTCGGTCAAAGGTAAGAAGAGCTAGGAAGAGGACAGAGCTATATAACCCTAGATAGTAGACACTGCCAACAATCTTGCACATAGCGGTGCCAAAGATCCAGTTGGAGAGTTGCATGTAGACTGCCATGAATGGAAGACTACTCGCAAAGATCAGGGAGGACACCACCAGGTTCAACAGGAAGATGTTGGTCACAGTGGTCAGCTGTTCAAACCTAAAAGGGAGTCAACATGAAAAGTTATTATATGTGTAAAATGACTCATAAGTAAAGCATTATAAAACAGCTGTAATTCTCTCTGAGCTCAGGCAGTTTACAGGCAACTGGGATCTGTGGATTGTTTGGTGATACGTCTTTAGAATCAACCTTTTTCTGGAGGTGATCATACCCGTAGAATCTGAGTAAAGGTGTATTTTTGGAGGCCGCAAAGAAATTCAGTAGGAACTTCATGAGGGGAGCATAGCATTAGAGCAGAAAAAGACGATATTTCTAGATTCTCGACTTGATGGAAAATAAGTACGGTCGACTTCCACAAAGTTGTAGTTCAGAGTTCACAGCATTATTACATTATTATACACACATCATTATGTACTATTCAACCATAAGAGCAAAGGCTCAAACTCAGAAACCTTTTGGTGTAGGTGTGGTCTCTCTCTCTCTCTCTCTCTCTCCCTCTCTCTCTCTCTCTCTCTACATATGTGTGTGTGTGTGTGTGTGTGTGTGTGTGTGTGTGTGTGTGTGTGTGTGTGTGTGTGTGTGTGTGTGTGTGTGTTGGGGGGGGGTCATTTTTTGAAAAAGCTCTGTGGAGCAGACCGACATTCGAGGGTTTCTTTGGCATGAGAACATTGTCATTCTTTTTAAAAGCACGTTATTCGTATTTGTAGTCCACAGGAACACATGAATCTATGTTTTTCCACTTTTTCCAATAAGTTTCGAAAATGTTGGAGCTTGGTGTCCTGTAGTGCTGACCAATGTGTGTAATGTTAGTTTAACACAAAGAAAATTCAGGGGTGAAAATAACATTTCTAGCTTTTGAAAATGTTTGATAATAAGAGAGAGTACCGCACCAGCAGCTTTTTGTGGTGAAAAGCAGTTTTGCATCCTGTGCAGAATGTCTAGACAGCCAGTGTTATTTGTTAGTTGAAGGAAAGTCTAAGAGTAAAATATTACTTTTCCTAATTTTTCTTTGCATTTGTCCAGATCCAGGCTGTAATCAAAACTAAGAGAATTGGTGTTAATATGAACCCTACTGCCCTAGAAACGGGAAATATATTTATCTTGAGGTCCAATAGTTAACAGGACGGTAGATTGAGTAGATTGTACCTCAAGGACAGAAATGGATATTTACTCCACCATGCATACCAGCCCTTCTTTGTGATTTTATGGAGATTACCACTTCGTGGCTAAGTTGCTGTCAATTCGAATTGCTTCTGCTTTGTTACAACACCACTAACAACTGA